>NC_133331.1:16108981-16396481 GCF_042186555.1 Aquarana catesbeiana
TTATGTGACCAGTTTGGTGTGGAGGAACTCCAGTGTCCTGCAAAGAGCCCTGACCTCAACCCTACTGAAACCCTGATCTTTAAAAATGAGCACAAATTCCCATAGACACACTCCACAGTCTTGTGGAAAGCCTTCCTAGAAGATTGGAGGAACTCAAGAGCCCTGACCTCAAGCCTACTGAATGCCTTTGGAATGAGTTGGAATGCAGATGGTGGGACAGGTCTTCTCATTCAACATCAGTCTTGTCCTTGCAAGCTCATGACTAAAAAACTCCACCGTTAATGGTAACTCTTCATATAAAGCACACATCTTAAAAGACCCTTCAAACTGATACACTACTTGGCCCAACCTCTTCAGATCATTGAGTTCAGGGGTCTCCAGTGAAGGGTCCTGTTAATATTTCATCATGCAAAGACATTGTAGACAATTGTGCTCTTTGAACCTCTAGATAACAGTTTGGTGAAGACACTTTTCTGACAGTCACCAGCTCTTTGCTCAAGGAGCTCCAAGAATAGAGCCATCAGTGATGTTTGATTGCTCGGTTCTCAGCCTTAGAGCCGGCGGGGTACAGATGCTGCATCTACCTAGGCAAGTATGAAAAAAAAAACGTTCAGTTGAGGCTACAGTCTCCTTTCTCTGTCTCAGTCTTGGCTCACACTAGATGCAGTGCGAATTTGCTGCGGATTCCACATCGCATCAAGATTGCAAACATGTTCACGCAAACCGATTGCGGAGTGTATGTTAAGTTAACATCACCCCGAAATCGTTTTTCAAAAATGCAGTGCGATTTACAGAATTGGATCGCACCCATGCAATCTAATTCTGGTGTGGACAAAAAAGGGTCCACGAGTTTGGTGCCAATGAAGTGCGATTTGAGCCATACAAACCTATGGCTCAAATCGCACCCCAGCTACACCGCATGCAATTCGCACAGGAATGTGTGTGTCACCTTCATTTGATAGGGGTGTGTGTCTCCTTCATTTGATAGGGGTGTGTGTCTCCTTCATTTGATAGGGGTGTGTGTCTCCTTCATTTGATAGGGGTGTGTTCTTTTGCCCCCCACTAACAGATGGTAGGGTGTGGGCCTGAAGTCTATGAGGAGGATGTGCCGCCCTCAGGTTCCTTCCTCCCCTGCCTTGCAGGGTGTCTCTCTTCGGTCCTCTAGTACTCAGTGGTTGGCATTGGCTAATCACGAGGAGAGGTGTCCACCAGGCCTTTTGAGTAGGTGAACATGAGCGTTGCCCCCATCAGGAGTTTTGCACCCCGGGTGGTCAGGGTTCCTCTTTGGGAGGGGACTATATGACACACCCTAATACCTGAAATATTCGTTTTGTGTGGACCAACCCCTCAACCCAGAAGCGTAACTACATAGGATCGCCACTGCGACCCGGCCCCATGCTCCAGGGGGCCCATGTGTCTCCCCTCTAAACCTGGACAGGAGGGGCGTCATATAGAGGAACCGTGATGCCCTCCATGTTCCTCCTGCAGTTGCTAAATGTCTGCTTCTCCCCGTCTCCCTCCCGCAGGCATTCAGCTGCTGCAGGAGGAACATAAAGGGCATCACGGTTCCTCTATATGATGCCCCTCCTGTCCAGCTTTCTTCCGCTGCTCATGCTCTTCCACTGCAACCTCTGTGCTCTTTCCTGCCCCCCCCCCCCCTTCTCCGGCAACCCCTGTGCTCTTCTCCGCCCCCACCTCTCTGACTGCTGCAGGGGATGTCAGGATGGAGAGTGGGGAAGGGGCGGGTAAATATGCCTTTTACCACCCTCTTCCTTGTCTGAAATGACAGAGTCAGTGATTCGTACCAATCACTGGCTCTGTTCATTCACAACTGAGGCATAGTAAACCGTTTCCTTCTGCCCCTGGGCGCGGCCCTGTGACCCCTCACCCTCATCCCCCTACAGTGCTGCCTCACCCTTGCCTTCCCACTCCTTCCCTTCTCCCACTGGCTTCTGCAGGGGAAGCTATAAGGATAGAGCAGGAAAGGGGCCATTAAAAATGTAAATTACCAGCCCCTACTTATCTAAATAAATGGACACAGTGAGTGATCAGTACCAATCAATGACTGTTCATTCATAACTGAAGCATAGCAAACTGTTTCCTATGCTTTAGTTGGTGAATGAAAGGGAAGCTCTGTACAGAGCTCTTCCTGTCCATTCATTCTGTGCAGCGGAGGCTACAGAGATGGAGCTTGAGAGCCGAGTCCTCAGCCTTCTTTCTGTATCTCAAAAGGTGGAACATCAGAGGTCTGTTTAGACCCCTGATAGTTCACCACCCCCCCCCCCCCCCCCCCCTCAATGTACTCCTAAAAAAAAAAAAAAAAAAAAAAAAAAAAAAATTGTAAACAATAATAAAAATGGTAAAAAATAAAAATACTGAAATCAGTAGCGGAACTACCAGGGTCGCACTTACAAACGGACCCTGGCATTCCGCCACTGGGCTCTGAGGTAAGGGCTCCCGGCTGTTTTTTTTTTTGCACTGAAGCCCTGAAGGTTCTAATTACGCCACTGCCTCCACCCATATAGAAAAAAGCACAGCACCTACGTTTATTGCTGGTAATGTCCTCGTTCTTTTCTTGGCGAGATTAACTGAGGCAGCATGACGCTCTCAGATCCGTGGAGCTCAATCTTCACAGAGCTTGGTCCTCCATGTTACCTACGACAGATAAACATAATAATTGACCCATAAATGTATAAAAGGATTGGACAAATCAGAATCCAGTCAATCCAATGACATGTGTCCACTAATTGCTCCAAGTTCTCGGCTTGGATTACCCGGCTGGGCAGCCAAGGGATAGATTTGTGGACTTTCTATTTTTCTGTAAAGGAACAGATCTTTCATGTTCAGTAGATCCGTCCTCCTCAACACCAGAACATTCCTTACATTCCTGTAAACCAGCTCCACAGATTTACACCAAGACGTGCTTATTCCTCATATAACAGAAATATTTACTAAATTAGGTGGACAAAGAAGTCATTCTGCCAAGTTCCAGGCTCAGAGCTGTGACAGATCACGAAAAGAACCGTCTGTTTTCTGTTCTAGATAGAGAAGGAGGTCGATTAGAACCCCGGTCAGGTTTTTATTGCGATCCGTGTTCCCCCAGGAAGATCTACTTTCTGATTGTGTGATGTAAACAGAAGATCGATAATCGTTTTCTTTTTTCTCCTCAGTGTGAGAAAAAACAAACAGCCGATCACCGGCTTCAGTGCAAGGGACATCGGTCCCAAAGAGGAAGAGGCGAAGCCGCCTCATCTGTGCCCACCAGTACCGCCTGCCAGTGCCCACCAGTGCATAAGTGCCAGCAACCAGTGCCACATATCAATGCCAAGTGCCACCTATTAATGCCCACCAGTGGTGCCAATCAGTGCCACCCATCACTGCCACCCATCAGTGCCCATCAGTGCCGCATATTAGTGCCTAGTGCCGCCTATCAGTGCCCACCACTGCCACCTTATCAGTGCCCATCGCTGCCACCTTATCAGTGCCGCCTTATCAGTGTCCATCATTGCAGCCTATCAGTGCCCATCAGTGCAGCCTCATCAGCGTACATCAATGAAGGAGAAAAATTACCTGTTTGCAAAATTTATTAACAAAATATAAAACAATTTTGTTTTTGTTTTTTTTAAATCTGGGTCTTTTTTTTTTTTTTGTTAAAAAAAATTAACAGGAGGTGATTAAATGCCACCAAAAGAAAGCTCTATTTGAGGGAAAAAGATAAAAATTTCATTTTAGTACTGTACAGTGTTGTACGACCGCGTAATTGTCGTTCAAAGAGTGACCGCGCTAAAAGCTTAAAATTGGTCTGGGCAGGAGGGGAGGGGGGTTTAGGTGCCCAGTAAGTAAGTGGTTACTAAACTGCTCACTAGATGGCGCTTTTTCCTCTTTCTCTCTTTCTATACATTACACACAGGAGCAGCGGGGGGGGGGGGGGGGTTGAATAAATAAAATTGCACCGCATTTCTGTTCAAAATGCATGTGATTGTTTTCAATGCAATTTGCACCCATTTATTTTGTATTGATGCAAAGTATCATTACTCGGTATCGGCGAGTACTTGACCGGCAGTATCGGTACTCGTACTTGCCAATAAAAAACTGTATCGGTGCAACCCTAAAGATCAAGGGACGCTGATAAGTGGGGCTATGGATTAAGCTTTTCCCCTCTAGTGCTTTCTGTTAGCAGAGCGAGAGCTAATCTTCTGGGGGACAGCAGAGGATCTTGGAACCTGTAGTCCGGCTGCCAATACATACTGTGTTCCCGAGTGTGGACTGAACTACACATACCAGAGGGCTGGTGGAGCACTGAGGATTCCGGGAGAGCACATACACTATATTGTCAAAAGTATTGGGACACCTGCCTTTACATGAACTTTAACGGCATCCCAGTCTTAGTCCATAGGGTTCAATATTGAGTTGGCCCACCCTTTGCAGCTATAACAGCTTCAACTCTTCTGGGAAGGCCGTCCACAAGGTTTAGGAGTGTGTCTATGGGAATGTTTGACCATTCTTCCAGAAGCACATTTGTGAGGTCAGGCACTGATGTTGGACAAGAAGGCCTGGCTCGCAGTCTCCACTCTAATTCATCCCAAAGGTGTTCTACCGGGTTGAGCTTCTGGAAGAATGGTCAAGCATTCCCATAGACACACTCCTAAACCTTGTGTCAATCGGGCGCTGGGCCGACTCTGGCATTCTGTGTCTATGGATGCAAATGCTGGACTCGGGAGCGCGCCCGCAAGGTAACCCCCTGGGAGAGCGCTTCTCCTAGGGAGTTATCTGATGTGAGAAGGAGCCGCGAGAGCCACCAAGGAACCCCAGAAATGGATGATCGGGGCCACTTTGTGCAAAACTAGCTGCACAGTGGAGGTAAGTATTTGTTATTAAAAAAAAACAAAAAAAAAAAACAACTAGCCTTTACAATCACTTTAAATTCATTATTTTCCTCAAAAATTCCATAAACAATACCCCATAATGACAACGTGAAAGAGGATTGTTTGAAATCTTTTATAAATTTATTAAAAATATAAAATTGAAAAAATAAAATCCCATGTACATAAGTATTCACAGCCTTTGCTCTATACTTTGGTGAAGCATCTTTGGCACCAATTACAGCCTCAAGTCTTTTTGAGTATAAAGCTACAAGCTTGGCACACCTTTTTTGGGCAGTTCCTCCCATTCTTCTTTGCAGGACCTCTCAAGCCCCATCAGGTTGGATGGGGAGCGTCGGTGTACAGCCATTTTCAGATCTCTCCAGAGATGTTCAATCGGGTTTAAGTCTGGGCTCTGACTGGGCCACTCAAGGACATTCACAGAGTTGTCCCGTAGCCACTCCTTTGTTATCTGGGCTTAGGGTCGTTGTCCTGTTGGAAGATGAACCTTCACCCCAGTCTGAGGTCCAGACCGCTCTGGAGAAGGTTTTCATCAAGGAGGTCTCTGTACATTGCTGCACTTATCTTTCCTTCAATCCTGATTAGTCTCCTAGTACCTGCCGCTGAAAAACATCCCCACAGCATGATGCTGCCACCACCATGCTTCACTGTAGGGATGGTATTGGCCAGGTGATGAGCGGTGCCTGGTTTCCTCCAGACATGACTCTTGCCATTCAGGGCAAAGAGTTCAATCTTTATTTCATCAGACCAGAGAATTTTGTTTCTCATGGTCCGAGAGTCCTTCAGGTGCCTTTTGGCAAACTCCAGGTGGGTGTCATGTGACTTTTACTGAGGAGTGGCTTCTGTCTGGCCATTCTACCATAAAGGCCTGATTGGTGGAGTGCTGCAGAGATGGTTGTTCTTCTGGAAGGTTCTCCTCTCTCCACAGAGAAATGGTGGAGCTCTGCCAGAGTGACCATCTAGTTCTTGGTCACCTCCCTGACTAAGACCTTTCTCCCCCGATCGCTCAGTTTGGCCGATTGGCCCGCTCTAGAAAGGGTCCTGGTGGTTCCAAACTTATTCCATTTACAGATGATGGAGGACACTGTGCTCTTTGGGACCTTCAATGATGCAGAAGTGTTTCTATACTCTTCCCCAGATCTGTGCCTCCATACAATCCTGTCTCGGAGGTCTACAGACAATTCCTTGGACTTCATGGCTTGGTTTGTGCTCTGACATGCACTGTTACCTGTGGGACCTTCTATAGACAGGTGTGTGCCTTTCCAAATCATGTCCAATCAACTGTATGTACCAAAGGTGGGCTCCAATCATCTGGTAGAAACATCTCAAGGATGATCAGTGGAAACAGGATGTACCTGAGATGAATTTACAGTGTCATGGCAAAGGATGTGACTATACTTATCTAAATGGTTTATGGTAATTTTTTTTTTTTTAATAAATTTGCAAAGATTTCAAACAATCTTCTCTCACATTATCATTATGGGGTATTGTTTGTAGAATTTTGAGGAAAATCCATTTTGGAATAAGGCTGTAACATAACAAAATATGGAAAAAGTGAAGCGCTGTGAATACTTTCTGGATGCCCTGTATATACAATGCAGAGCCAGGGCACATCCCCCGTATATTACCATCCATTCATAGATATTATATACAATGCAGAGCCCGGACACATCCTCCGTATATTACCATCCATTCATAGATATTATATACAATGCAGAGCCCGGACACATCCTCCGTATATTACCATCCATTCATAGATATTATATACAATGCAGAGCCCGGACACATCCCCCGTATATTACCATCCATTCATAGATATTATATACAATGCAGAGCCCGGACACATCCCCCGTATATTACCATCCATTCATAGATATTATATACAATGCAGAGCCCGGACACATCCTCCGTATATTACCATCCATTCATAGATATTATATACAATGCAGAGCCCGGACACATCCCCCGTATATTACCATCCATTCATAGATATTATATACAATGCAGAGCCCGGACACATCCTCCGTATATTACCATCCATTCATAGATATTATATACAATGCAGAGCCCGGACACATCCCCCGTATATTACCATCCATTCATAGATATTATATACAATGCAGAGCCCGGACACATCCTCCGTATATTACCATCCATTCATAGATATTATATACAATGCAGAGCCCGGACACATCCCCCGTATATTACCATCCATTCATAGATATTATATACAATGCAGAGCCCGGACACATCCCCCGTATATTACCATCCATTCATAGATATTATATACAATGCAGAGCCCGGACACATCTTCCGTATATTACCATCCATTCATAGATATTATATACAATGCAGAGCCCGGACACATCCCCCGTATATTACCATCCATTCATAGAGATTATATACAATGCAGAGCCCGGACACATCCTCCGTATATTACCATCCATTCATAGATATTATATACAATGCAGAGCCCGGACACATCCCCCGTATATTACCATCCATTCATAGAGATTATATACAATGCAGAGCCCGGACACATCCTCCGTATATTACCATCCATTGAGATTATATACAATGCAGAGCCCGGACACATCCTCCGTATATTACCATCCATTCATAGAGATTATATACAATGCAGAGCCTGGACACATCCCCCGTATATTACCATCCATTCATAGAGATTATATACAATGCAGAGCCCGGACACATCCCCCGTATATTACCATCCATTCATAGATATTATATACAATGCAGAGCCCGGACACATCCCCCGTATATTACCATCCATTCATAGAGATTATATACAATGCAGAGCCTGGACACATCCCCCGTATATTACCATCCATTCATAGAGATTATATACAATGCAGAGCCCGGACACATCCCCCGTATATTACCATCCATTCATAGATTATATACAATGCAGAGCCCGGACACATCCCCCGTATATTACCATCCATTCATAGATTATATACAATGCAGAGCCCGGACACATCCTCCGTATATTACCATCCATAGAGATTATATACAATGCAGAGCCCGGACACATCCTCCGTATATTACCATCCATTCGTAGATATTATATACAATGCAGAGCCCGGACACATCCCTTGTATATTACCATCCATTCATAGAGATTATATACAATGCAGAGCCCGGACACATCCCCCGTATATTACCATCCATTCATAGATATTATATACAATGCAGAGCCCGGACACATCCTCCGTATATTACCATCCATTCGTAGAGATTATATACAATGCAGAGCCCGGACACATCTTCCGTATATTACCATCCATTCATAGAGATTATATACAATGCAGAGCCCGGACACATCCTCCGTATATTACCATCCATTCATAGATATTATATACAATGCAGAGCCCGGACACATCCCCCGTATATCACCATCCATTCATAGATATTATATACAATGCAGAGCCCGGACACATCCTCCGTATATTACCATCCATTCATAGATATTATATACAATGCAGAGCCCGGACACATCCCCCGTATATCACCATCCATTCATTCATAGATATTATATACAATGCAGAGCCCGGACACATCCTCCGTATATTACCATCCATTCATAGATATTATATACAATGCAGAGCCCGGACACATCCTCTGTATATTACCATCCATCCATTCATAGATATTATATACAATGCAGAGCCCGGACACATCCTCCGTATATTACCATCCATTCATAGATATTATATACAATGCAGAGCCTGGACACATCCTCCGTATATTACCATCCATTCATAGATATTATATACAATGCAGAGCCCGGACACATCCCCCGTATATTACCATCCATAGATATTATATACAATGCAGAGCCCGGACACATCCCCCGTATATTACCATCCATTCATAGATATTGTATACAATGCAGAGCCCGGACACATCCCCCGTATATCACCATCCATCCATAGATATTGTATACAATGCAGAGCCCGGACACATCCCCCGTATATCACCATCCATTCATAGAGATTATATACAATGCAGAGCCTGGAAACATCCCCCGTATATCACCATCCATTCATAGATATTATATACAATGCAGAGCCTGGACACATCCCCCGTATATTACCATCCATTCATAGAGATTATATACAATGCAGAGACCGGACACATCCCCCGTATATTACCATCCATTCATAGAGATTATATACAATGCAGAGCCCGGACACATCCTCCGTATATCATCATCCATTCATAGAGATTATATACAATGCAGAGCCCGGACACATCCTCCGTATATTACCATCCATTCATAGATTATATACAATGCAGAGCCCGGACACATCCCCCGTATATTACCATCCATTCATAGATATTGTATACAATGCAGAGCCCGGACACATCCCTTGTATATTACCATCCATAGAGATTATATACAATGCAGAGCCCGGACACATCCTCCGTATATTACCATCAATTGAGATTATATACAATGCAGAGCCCGGACACATCCTCCGTATATTACCATCCATTCATAGATTATATACAATGCAGAGCCCGGACACATCCTCCGTATATTACCATCCATTCATAGATATTGTATACAATGCAGAGCCCGGACACATCCTCCGTATATTACCATCCATTCATAGATATTGTATACAATGCAGAGCCCGGACACATCCTCCGTATATTACCATCCATTCATAGAGATTATATACAATGCAGAGCCCGGACACATCCCCCGTATATTACCATCCATTCATAGATATTATATACAATGCAGAGCCCGGACACATCCTCCGTATATTACCATCCATTCATAGAGATTATATACAATGCAGAGCCCGGACACATCCCCCGTATATTACCATCCATTCATAGAGATTATATACAATGCAGAGCCCGGACACATCCCCCGTATATTACCATCCATTCATAGATATTATATACAATGCAGAGCCCGGACACATCCCCCGTATATTACCATCCATTCATAGAGATTATATACAATGCAGAGCCCGGACACATCCTCCGTATATTACCATCCATTCATAGAGATTATATACAATGCAGAGCCCGGACACATCCCCCGTATATTACCATCCATTCATAGAGATTATATACAATGCAGAGCCCGGACACATCCTCCGTATATTACCATCCATAGATATTATATACAATGCAGAGCCCGGACACATCCCCCGTATATTACCATCCATTCATAGAGATTATATACAATGCAGAGCCCGGACACATCCTCCGTATATTACCATCCATTCATAGAGATTATATACAATGCAGAGCCCGGACACATCCCCCGTATATTACCATCCATTGAGATTATATACAATGCAGAGCCCGGACACATGCCCCGTATATTACCATCCATTCATAGATATTGTATACAATGCAGAGCCCGGACACATCCTCCGTATATTACCATCCATTCATAGAGATTATATACAATGCAGAGCCCGGACACATCCTCCGTATATTACCATCCATTGAGATTATATACAATGCAGAGCCCGGACACATCCCCCGTATATTACCATCCATTCATAGATATTATATACAATGCAGAGCCCGGACACATCCCCCGTATATTACCATCCATTCATAGATATTGTATACAATGCAGAGCCCGGACACATCCCCCGTATATTACCATCCATTCATAGATATTATATACAATGCAGAGCCCGGACACATCCCCCGTATATTACCATCCATTCATAGAGATTATATACAATGCAGAGCCCGGACACATCCCCCGTATATTACCATCCATTCATAGATATTATATACAATGCAGAGCCCGGACACATCCCCCGTATATTACCATCCATTCATAGATATTGTATACAATGCAGAGCCCGGACACATCCTCCGTATATTACCATCCATTCATAGAGATTATATACAATGCAGAGCCCGGACACATCCTCCGTATATTACCATCCATTGAGATTATATACAATGCAGAGCCCGGACACATCCCCCGTATATTACCATCCATTCATAGATATTATATACAATGCAGAGCCCGGACACATCCCCCGTATATTACCATCCATTCATAGAGATTATATACAATGCAGAGCCTGGACACATCCCCCGTATATTACCATCCATTCATAGAGATTATATACAATGCAGAGCCCGGACACATCCTCCGTATATTACCATCCATTCATAGATATTGTATACAATGCAGAGCCCGGACACATCCCCCGTATATTACCATCCATAGAGATTATATACAATGCAGAGCCCGGACACATCCCCCATTCATAGAGATTATATACAATGCAGAGCCCGGACAGTAAGAAGATAAAAGATTTCTCTGCAGTGTTTGTAGTTTGTTGAAAAACATTCAGAGGGAGGGAAATAAACAATAAAACATGTTGGTAACAAAGTATCATCACACAGTCTATAAATTATATTGTGTCAGAAAGAGAGGAGATATATAATAATAATAATAGGAGTCTCACCTCCAGCCGCTCTCTGATCACTGATCACTGACACTCTGCTAACTGCTTCACTTCCTCAACTGACATGTGATGTCACCCATGTGACCAGGGGGAGGGGGAGGGGAACACTCACATGGACAAGGCTGGAGGAATTTCTGTGCATTTCACACTTCTGGGATGGAGAGATCAGAGAGGATCAGCAATAAACACACCATGGCAAATAAACTGTATACTGTGCAGCTCCTCCAGAACTTAGTACATGAGGGGAAGCGTCACTTTGCAAAGAATAGCCAATCATATGCAAGGAAAATAAAAATAAAAACAGCATTTTTGCTTGTACGTGATTGGATGATAGAAAGCAGCAGAGGTTCCCCTCCTTTCCTAAGATCTATTCTGGAGTAACTGCTCTTGAAGTGTACCGTATATTTGCCTTTAGTAAATCAAACTTCCCCTGTGTCTGAGGATCACCATGATACATTATATGATGATACATTGTATGATGATAATACATTATATGATGATACATTGTATGATGATAATACATTATATGATGATACATTATATGATGATATTACATTATACACACCTCCCCACTTTTTGAGATGGGAAGGAGGGACACCTATTAGCAAAAGTATTAGAAAGTGGTTGGCACTATGTATCCCGTGGGACTTTAAATTAAACCATGACCTGATGCGGCCATGCGTTTCCATCCCTGTACTAGTCTAAGAGAAAAGGGTGGGACTTTAAATGAATTGCGTGAATGCTCAGAAACAAAATCGATGATTAGCCTATTAGCAGAAGTATGCAGGCATAGGACACACCCCCTGCCACGCCCACTTAAAGGAGAATTGTACAAAAAAACAAGGTTGGTTAAACCCACAAGTGCTTTTTTTTTTACCACTACTATTCATTTATATTGGCTTTTGGAATTTACAAATGCCGCAATTTAGAAATCAGATGAAAGATTTAGTGCTGGAAAACACTTTTTGATAGATAAAAAGTGCATTTTATATACAACTATTTGGATCAGACCAAAATGAGGGACAAATGAGGAGGAAAGAGGGACAGAGGGACATTGCTCCAATTCAGGGACAGTCCCCCGAAATCAGGGACAGTTGGGAGATATGCATAATATGATGATGATATATTGTATGATGATGATGATGATACATTGTATGAGGATGATGATATATTGTATGATGATAATGATGATATATTGTATGATGATGATGATGATACATTATATGATGATGATGATACATTATATGATGATGATGATGATACATTGTATGATGATAATGATAATATATTGTATGATGATGATACATTATATGATGATGATGATACATTTTATGATGATGATACATTGTATGATGATGATGATGATGATACATTGTCTGATGATGATACATGGATGATGATGATAATGATATATTGTATAATGATGATGATGATACTTTGTATGATGGTGATGATACATTGTATGATGAACCCCCTCTTGTCATCCCACTCCCCCCTACTTTTCAACCCCCCCTCTTCCTATTGCCCCCCCCAACTTTTTACCCTGCTTTTGTCCCTTTCTTTACACCCCCCTTCCTGCCCCCCCCCCCCCCCCCACTCCTTTCCTCCATCCTACTTCCCAGATACTTTTCCTCATCTCTCTCCCCTCCCCATCCTGTACAACCACAATTCATGATTTTTTTTTTCTATAATCAAAGTATTATAATTATACAGGATTTATATAGCGCCAACAGTTTGCACAGCCCTTTTCAATGTGAGGGCAGACAGTACAATTATAAACTAGAAAAGGTACAATTTCTGGGGAAATTGTGAAAAGTGTTCTTGCCTCTACAACTGGAGTGGGCGGAGTAACTGGGTGGGGTGGAGTGGCTTGAGTAACTGTGAAAAGTGTTAAAAAGCTTAATATTTTAAAAAGTATAAATAGTAGTAAAAAAGTTCCATCATTCGCTGAAAGAGCTGAACATTTTTTCATTTTTTTCAAAAGTAATTTTTTTTTTCAAAAATGAATTTTTTTTAATCAAAAATGATTTTTTTTTCTTCAAAAATGATTTTTTTTTTCAAAAGTAATTTTTTTTTCAAAGGTAATTTTTTTTTTGAAAAATGAATTTTTTTATTTCAAAAATAATTTTTTTTTCGAAATTATTATTTTTTTTAAAGTAATTTTTTTTCAAAAATATTTTTTTTTTCAAATATATTTTTTTTTCAAAAATAATTTTTTTTTTAAAAGAAATTTTATTTTCAAAAATATTTTTTTTTTTCAAAAATAATTTTTTTACTTTTTTCAAAAATTTTTTTTTTTTTTTCAAAAATATTTTTTTTTTTTACATGGGGCGGTCATAATGTTTTGGCTGATCATGGGGTGGTCATAATGTTTTGGCTGATCATGGGGTTGTCAGCTTTTGTCACTTCCCACTCTAGTTTTGAACATTTCGCCATTCATTCCTATGGGACCAATTTCGCCGCAAAAACGTCATTTCGTGGACCATTCGGCAAAACATTCCACAAAGTAATAACACACCAATCGGGAACAATCCGCTCGTTTCGGTATATTATTTGTCTCTGTAGTGTGAAAACTGTGGGAGGAGTCTACAAGCATTATCAAGTCTAGCAGATGAAGTCACATGCATTTGGGGTGTCTCAGCATCTTGTGTTTACAACCACTGTTTCCTAGCAATGCTCATGCCCTGTTTATGCTTCCCAAATACTACTTCATCAAAACTGCCCCATCAGAATTACCCCATCAAAACTGCCCCATCATATTCCTCTATTATAAATCAGTACATGGTGTGTCTGTCCCCTCCCCCGGGCTCTGTAATCAGCTGAGATGCTCCAGCCACCTCCCCCCCTGTGTATAACAGAAGCTTTGGTAACCATGGCAACAAAACAAACACTAACAGTACACTCTGATTAATGGCTAAAATTTCCTGAAATGACCTCTAAACAAATGGCCGTATTTTAAAAACTGTACATCCTACAGCGAAGATCTTTATATTGTGAGAATCACAAGACCCAGACCTAGATTTTGATGTATAGTATGTCTCTGAAATATTAAAAATGAAGGCACAGTCGCAGTTTAGAAATTGCCCTTCAAATTTGGAGGGGGCTAGAGTGTAGTTTCAATGAATGTCAATGGACGGTGTGAGTTGCAAACAAATGGTCATATTGTGAAAACTATCAGGACTATGGCTTAGCCGTGGACATGTTTAGTGGCAGCAGGGATAGCTGAACGTTTTGATATAAGATTTGTGTAGGTGGGCTTGAAAATGAGGGAGTGGCGGCAGTTTAGAAATCATGTTCTGATTTTCCAGCTTTTGTCATCTCCCACTCTAGTTTCCCCATTCATTCCTATGGGACCAATTTCGCCGCAAAAACGACGATATTTCGTGAACCATTCGGCAAAACGTTCCACAAAGTAATAGCACACCATTCGGGAACAATCCGCACGTTTCGGTATATTACTTGTCTATGTAGTGTAAAAACTGTGGGAGGAGTTAGGGTGGTAAATTTGGCTATAATAATAAGAATAATATATATGTGAGATAACAGTAAGTGGTCTTGCTATGCAAGAACACTTAACTAAACCCACCACCTATCTGTTTATTCCTAGGAATGTATAACATTGTAGCCAATGTCATCCTCTGGTGTGAGATTTCCATTGAATAGTCAGATATCTCCTTCCAGTTCTCTGTGTGATTTGTTCTCATTGATCGGAGATTTTCTTCTTTCATAATATCTCAGATACAAATCCTGAGAAGGAACGTTCAATAACAGATATTTTCCAGCAGGTGGAGCCAAATGACCGGCTGTGAACTGTCACTTCTCCTCCACACTTCACATCCACATCAGGAAACAAAGTCACTTTTATATCGGGTTTTGTAGTTTTATAGTTTGTTTTACTATGTATTCTCTCTCTCAACTTCTTTTCTGGCACTTTTTGTTTACAAGTTTAAATCAGTATTTTTTGCTACAAAATTACTTATAACCCCCAAACATTGTATATATATATATATATAATTTTATTTATTTATTCATTTATTTTTAGCAGAGATGCTAGGGAATAAATGATGGTGATTGTTGCAATTTTTTATGTCAATAAAAGCAATAAAATGCATAGGTGTGAATCCAGTCTTAGTCCGTAGGGTTCAATATTGAGTTGGCCCACCCTTTGCATCTATAACAGCTTCAACTCTTCTGGGAAGGCCGTCCACAAGGTTTAGGAGTGTGTCTATGGGAATGTTTGACCATTCTTCCAGAAGAGCATTTGTGAGGTCAGGCACTGATGTTGGATGAGAAGGACTGACTCGCAGTCTCAGCTCTAATTCATCCAAGGTGTTGTATCAGGTTGAGGTCAGGACTCTGTGCAGGTCAGTCAAGTTTCTCCAACCCAAACTCGCTCATCCATGTCTTTATGGACCTGAGAAGTTTAAAGCAGGGTTAGGTTATTAAAAAATATCTCAAGCTTTGAACATCTCACGGAGCTCTGTTCAATCCATCATCAGAAAATGGAACAAGTATGGCACAACTGCAAACCTACCAAGACATGGCCGTGCACCTAAACTGACAGGCCGGGCAAGGAGAGCATTACTCAGAGAAGAGCCAAGAGGCACATGGTAACTCTGGAGGAGCTGCAGAGAGCCACAGCTCAGGTGGACTATTGTTCAGGAGTATTATTCCCGCGCTATCAGATATGGAGGCGGCTATGGATGGAAAAGCTGCATGCACCGATATAGGTAAACACCTGACCTTTTAATTGAATGTGTAAATGAGTGGTGCTGCGCTAATCCTAAGTGGAAAACCAATGTGGCTTTAGTGATAGTATAGGCTTATATCACCAAAAAAATAAAATAAAAATAATAATAATAATTATTTGAACTAGTTAAGTGACTCATATAGAGTGATGCGTGCTACAGATCTGAATATAAATAGCATAAGCCGTGACAAAAGATTAATAAAATGAAAATCACATGTTAGAAAATAAATGACCGTATAAATAGCTGACTCAAATTGGGTATCTAAAACACAATCCTAAGATAAAGTGCTGAGTGGTTGATGCTGTGTGCATCCGCAATTCAAGAAGTGACAGTGGGTACAATGCAAACAGTGTGTGCAATGTGGAACCTCTAAATGGTGAGGTAGTGGTTTGCTATAATTTGCATAAGGTGCATAGAGTGCATAAGGTACAAAACATCAACAGAAATAAATACGATGAGTGTACAAAAAATATATAATATAGCTGAAAACAATGAAAACAATAGAAAAACTTTCTCAAAAGAAAAAAGTCCTTTTAAGTGAAAATATGTGAAAGCAACGTCCTAGCATGCACACGTTGCAATTAAAGTGCAAAAGTGAATCACATCAGGTGCTTCTTCGTGTGCAGACACTCAAGAGGGTAGTGGCCCCTTACCTTAAGGTAATAGGGCGAAAGCATGTAACCAGAAGAGCTTTTGTATCATTCACCTAGGGGCTCCAGCGCGTCCCTACGCGTGACGTCACACCACACGTGACTTCATCAGGGGATCCCCTGATGAAGTCACGTGTGGTGTGACGTCACGCGTAGGGACGGGACAGGCTGCAATACACTATCAGAGGCTCACGAGCTCGCTGCTCGTTGGATTTAATCACTGTTTTTAAATCTTAAATGTGAGTACCTTATTTTTTGAATAAAAAGAAGCATTTTTTACCAAACGAGATTACACTATTGGGTCTCTTCCTGCTTTATCATCCTTTACATCCCCCCGCACTCCAACTGAGGGAACCCCAACCTGGGATCTAGATCGGTGAGGGACGCGCTGGAGCCCCTAGGTGAATGATACAAAAGCTCTTCTGGTTACACAGCATCAACCACTCAGCACTTTATCTTAGGATTGTGTTTTAGATACCCAATTTGAGTCAGCTATTTATACGGTCATTTATTTTCTAACATGTGATTTTCATTTTATTAATCTTTTGTCACGGCTTATGCTATTTATATTCAGATCCGTAGCACGCATCACTCTATATGAGTCACTTAACTAGTTCAAATTATTATTATTATTATTTTTATTTTATTTTTTTGGTGATATAAGCCTATACTATCACTAAAGCCACATTGGTTTTCCACTTAGGATTAGCGCAGCACCACTCATTTACACATTCAGGTGGACTATTAGTCGTGCTCTCCACAAATCTGACCTTTATGGAAGACCTTTATGGAAGAGTGACAAGAAGAAAGCCATTGTTGAAAGAAAGCCATAAGATGTCCTGTTTGCAGTTTGCAAGAAGCCATGCTCTCTGCAGGTGCTCTGGTCAGATGAGACCAAAACTGAACTTTTTGGCCTAAAAGTAAAATTCTATGTGTGGCGGAAAACTAACACTGCACATCACCCTGGACACACCATCCCCACCGTGAAACATGGTGGTGGCAGCATCATGTTGTGGGGATACTTTTCTTTAGCAGGGACAAGGAAGCTGGTCAGAGTTGATGGAAGGATGGATGGAGCCAAATACAGAGCAATCTAATGGCGCGTACACACACGCCCGGATTTTACGGCATACTTGGTCCGGCGGACCGGAGTCCGGCGGAAAATTCGATCGTGTGTGGGCTCCAGCGGACTTTTTTTTTTCCCAAAAGTTCGACGGACCTAGAAATGAAATATGTTTCAAATCTTTCCGACTGACTCGAGTCCGGTCGAAAAGTCCGCTCGTATGTATGCTAGTCCGACGAACAAAAACCGACGCTAGGGCAGCTATTGGCTACTGGCTATGAACTTCCTTGTTTAAGTCCGGTCGTACGTCATCACGTACGAATCCGTCAGGCTTTGGTTGATCGTGTGTAGGCAAGTCTGTTTATTCGGAAAGTCAGTCGAAAAGTCCGCCAGACCTAGTCCATCGAAAAGTCCACCCGTGTGTACACAGCATTAGAAGAAGACCTGTTAGTCTGCAAAAGACTTGAGACTGGGGCGGAGGTTCACCTTCCAGCAGGACAACGACCCGAAACATCCAGCCAGAGCTACAATGGAATGGTTTAGATCAAAGCATATTCATGTGTTATGCCCCGTACACACGGTCGGACTTTGTTCGGACATTCTGACAACAAAATCCTAGGATTTTTTCCGACGGATGTTGGCTCAAACTTGTTTTGCCTATACACGGTCGCACAAAGTTGTCGGAATTTTCGATCGACAACCACGCGGTCACGTACACCACGTACGACGAGACTAGAAAAGGCCGGTTCAGAACCAAGCGCGGCACCCTTTGGCCTCCTTTTGCTAATCTCGTGTTAGTAAAAGTTTGGTGAGAGACGATTCGCGCTTTTTCAGACTCTTGGCTTTCAGATCGTTTTCTGCCGTTCAGTTTGTGCTTGTGGGTTTGTATCTGTTCTTCAGTGCGTGCAGTCAGTTCGTATCAGAGTTTTCTGTGTGATCTTGCCTGCTCGTTGCTGTTTTTCAGGTCGCTCTTCACAGGCCTTGCTGTTCTTCAGTGCGTTCTGTTACTTCGTTCTGAGCAGCCGACCGTTTTCTAGCCATGTTTCGTATGCGTACTCCTCGTAGAGTTCGTGCTGTGCGGGGGCTTGGTGTTGGGGTCCTGACCTTGACACAAATCCATGTTGAAAAAAGGAGGGGTATGGAGGCGCCAACTGTGGTAGCTTGTTTATGCAAAAATAAAAGTTAGTGTAACAATTACACTTACTGGTTCGCAGGGTGGAGGTGTTTCTTTGAGATGGAAAAGTGTCCTGGGATGTGCTGTTATCTTGTTTCCGGCTCAGATTTCATTCCTTCAGGCGTCTGGGTGTGGAGTCTGTACACAGGCTGAACTGCTGCATCCAGTGCATGGAAAGCTCCACGCTGACCACTCTGGAGTGCAGAAGAGGAAATGACGTCACTGATGCATGGCAAACGTCCAGGCTGGTGTTGGGGATAATGCAGGGATAGTACAGGCTACACGCTCGGGGCTCACAGCTCCTTCTACTGGCCTTTTTGCTCCCTGGAGGAGAGCAGCTTGAATATATAGTGGAGGCAATTAGGTTAATTAGGTTAATTAGGTTAAGTTGTATGGGCTGGAGGTCTGTGGCTGTGGAACCACAACAGCCAGCAGACCAACAATCTTCCAAAAAGCACAAAAAAGTTGGAAGTAAAGTATGAAGAATTAAAAATATGGTGAATTGGGGGTAAGTTTAATAAATATAAGGATAATAATAGTAAGTGGAATTAGAGTTAAAACATTTATTAAGAAGATGAAAAAAATGTGGAAAAAAAAAATGAAATAAAAATAAATATAAACTAAAAAATAAAATGAAAAATGAAAATGGGAAAAAAACAATGAAAAAATAAATAAATAAATAAATCCCTGGCTTGGCACTCACAGATATTCCTCAAGCTTCACCCCCGCTGACACGTTAGGTCCCTGGCTTGGCACTCACAGATACTCCTCAAACTTCACACCGGCTGACACGTTAGGTCCCTGGCTTGGCACTCACAGATACTCCTCAAACTTCACCCCCGCTGACACGTTAGGTCCCTGGCTTGGCACTCAAAGATACTCCTCAAACTTCACCCCCACTGACACGTTCGGTCCCTGGCTTGGCACTCACAGATATTCCTCAAGCTTCACCCCCGCTGACACGTTAGGTCCCTGGCTTGGCACTCACAGATACTCCTCAAACTTCACCCCCGCTGACACGTTAGGTCCCTGGCTTGGCACTCACAGATACTCCTCAAACTTCACCCCCGCTGACAGGTTAGGTCCCTGACCTTGCACTTGCTGAAGTTTTCCCATTTCTTCACTGTCCCCGGCTGGGGAGAAGTCTGCTCTGGCACTGGCCTCAGCTTTACTCACAATGGTCTCCGGTAGCAAAGTGGAGGGCCCCTTAGTGGCGACAGCTTCCCCTCTGCCTCCAACAACAACTGGTTCCTCGGCCGGCGGAATCGTTACTTCTGGATGGACTACAAGCCTGCAGTCCCAACCCTACGCTGCTCTCCTGCTTCTGGATAGGCCCTCAGACAACCTAGCAGCCAGATGACCCCGGGATGGGCCTTAGGTTTCTGGCCTAGCAGCCCAGGGCAGCACAACACACACGTCCACCCAGACAGCCGTTCAGGTGGCACAGAACCCCCAATCACCTGACTCCCCCCCAAATAAATAGGTTCTCCCAGCAGGCCAAGGGACCCAAGAAAATCCCTGCCCATTGGCTGAGATACCCCATTCATTCCTAATCTGTCCTTGCATTGCCCTTATCTTATCCATTGTCACCAGATACCCGGCCACCTAGTGACAGAAGAGAGAAGTGCAGTAATTCCAGGATTAGGGGGAAATCAATTGATCTCCTAACGATTGGCCAAGGCAACTATCACCTGGCAACTAAATTTAATAGCAGCCCTGCCTAAACATCAGGGTGCTACACTTGTGTCTGGAGAAAGTGTGGAGAATACTTGTTGCCTGGCGCTGCAGGAGTGGGAAACCCAAATACCAAGTGGCTCCTTTGGGGGTGAGCGTTATAAGCAGCACACTAGAGCCTGACCCTCTGTGATAGTCCAGCAGCTGGAAATAATCTGCCACACCACAGCAAAAGAAAAGAAAAACAGTTCAAACCAGTGCTTATGGAAAAATGTTGACCTTAAAACTATCAATGAAGTGCTTCCCAATAGACATGTGTACTGCCGAAAAAATGTGTTCATTTTTGTTTTCGTTTCATTCGTTTTTTTGTTTTTTTTTCATTTTTCATGTCATTTGTTATGATCGCAATTCGTAAATTCGTTCTATTAGAAAATCCAAAAATAAGAAAGAAAATCCAAAAATTTGAAAGAATAACTAACTAATAATAACTAACTATTAAATTATAGGTATTGGAATTTCTATTCAAATGTGGCTGTTAGTGAACGTAACGAATGTTCCGAATTATCCGAAATAATGAATGCCACATCTAAACGATTGGAATGGACCGAATTAATAATAAATAATAATAAAAATGTTTTTATTATTATTATTATTATTAATATTGTTATTTATTATTATTAATTTGTCACGTTCCATTCGTTTAGATACGGCATTCGTTATTTCTGATAATTCGGAACTTCGGATAATTCACTACCATTCACTACTAGTTTACTACCAGCAAAATTTGAAAGGAAATTCCAATACCTATAATTTAATAGTTAGTAATAGTTAAGTTATTATTAGTTAGTTAATATTTCAGATTTTTGAATTTTCGGATTTTCGAATTTCCATATTTTCAAATTTACGAATTTTCAAATTTACGAATATTTCTGAAACAGGTTTTCGTTAATTCGGATATTTCCCCATATTGCTTGAAAATGGTGCTCTGCTTAATAATGTGGAACTCCCTCCTTTAGGCTGGGTTCACACTGGTGCGACACGACAGCCGTCCTACTTTGGATCCGACTTTGCCCTGCGACATGAAGCCGGCATGTGTCCGACTTTCAATGAACGGGGATCCGACTTGGATCCCCGCCAATGCCGGCACTGTGTTTGGTATGAATCTTTAGGGGGGAACTCCGCGCCAAATTTTAAATAAAAAACCGGCATGGGTTCCCCCTCCAGAGGCATACCAGGCCCTTGGGTCTGGTATGGACCTTGAGGGGAACCCCCTACGCCGAAAAAACGGCGTGGGGGGTCGCCCCCAATCCATACCAGACCCTTATCCGAGCACGCAGCCCGGCCGGACAGGAATGGGGGTGGGGACGAGCGAGCGCCCCCCCCCCTCCTGAACCGTACCAGGCCGCATGCCCTCAACATGGGGGGGTGGTGCCTTGGGGGAGGGGGCGCGCTGCGGCCCCCCCACCCCAAAGCACCTTGTCCCCATGTTGATGAGGACAAGGGCCTCTTCCCGACAACCCTGGCCGTTGGTTGTCGGGGTCTGCGGGCGGGTGGCTTATCGGAATCCGGGAGCCCCCTTTAATAAGGGAGCCCCCAGATCCCGGCCCCCCACCCTATGTGAATGAGTATGGGGTACAGCGTACCCCTACCCATTCACCTAGGAAAAAAGTGTCAATTTAAAAAAAAACACTACACAGATTTTTAAAGCATTTTATTAGACAGCTCCGGGGGTCTTCTTCCGACTTCGGGGGTCTCTCCGGTTCTTCTCCACGCTCTCCGGATCTTCTGCCAGGCTCCTCCGCTCTCTTCTGCTCTTTTGCCGCTCTTTTGCTAAAGCGGAGGAGCCTGGTCTTCAATCTTCTGCCTTCTGCCTTCTGCCTTCTGCCTTCTGCCTTCTGCCCTCTTCTCCTGATGTTGACACGACGCTCTCTGGGGCTAGAATGCTCTCTGTGCGCTCTGCTCTGACTTATATAGGCGGTGACCCCGCCCCCTTATGCCGTCACAGTCCCTGGGCATGCTGGGACTGTGACGGCATAAGGGGGCGTGGTCATCGGGTGATGACCACGCCCCCTAAAACGTCACAGTCCCAGCATGCCCAGGGACTGTGACGGCATAAGGGGGTGGGGTCACCGCCTATATAAGTCAGAGCAGAGCGCACAGAGAGCATTCTAGCCCCAGAGAGCGTCGTGTCAACATCAGGAGAAGAGGGCAGAAGGCAGAAGGCAGAAGGCAGAAGATTGAAGACCAGGCTCCTCCGCTTTAGCAAAAGAGCGGCAAAAGAGCAGAAGAGAGCGGAGGAGCCCGGCAGAAGATCCGGAGAGCGTGGAGAAGAACCGGAGAGACCCCCGAAGTCGGAAGAAGACCCCCGGAGCTGTCTAATAAAATGCTTTAAAAATCTGTGTAGTGTTTTTTTTTAAATTGACACTTTTTTCCTA
Organism: Aquarana catesbeiana; assembly: GCF_042186555.1. Classification (NCBI taxonomy): domain Eukaryota; kingdom Metazoa; phylum Chordata; class Amphibia; order Anura; family Ranidae; genus Aquarana; species Aquarana catesbeiana. The sequence continues at coordinate 16,132,094 of NC_133331.1, forward strand.
GGTGAATGGGTAGGGGTACGCTGTACCCCATACTCATTCACATAGGGTGGGGGGCCGGGATCTGGGGGCTCCCTTATTAAAGGGGGCTCCCGGATTCCGATAAGCCCCCCGCCCGCAGACCCCGACTACCAACGGCCAGGGTTGTCGGGAAGAGGCCCTTGTCCTCATCAACATGGGGACAAGGTGCTTTGGGGTGGGGGGCCGCAGCGCGCCCCCTCCCCCAAGCACCAACCCCCCATGTTGAGGGCATGCGGCCTGGTACGGCTCAGGAGGGGGGGGGGCGCTCGCTCGTCCCCACCCCCATTCCTGTCCGGCCGGGCTGCGTGCTCGGATAAGGGTCTGGTATGGATTGGGGGGGACCCCCACGCCGTTTTTATCGGCGTAGGGGGTTCCCCTCAAGGTCCATACCAGACCCAAGGGCCTGGTATGCTCTTGGAGGGGGAACCCATGCCGGTTTTTTATTTAAAATTTGGCGCGGAGTTCCCCCTCAAGAACATCTGAGCACAAGTCGCGTGCCAAAGTCGGGTCATGCAAGACGGCAATCCGACTTTGATCCGACTTCAATGATAGTCAATAGGCTGAAGTAGGATCAAAGTCGGACCAAAGTAGTACAGGGAGCATTTCTAAAGTCGGAACGACTTGTGTCGGACCAGTTAGGACGGCTCCCATAGGGAAACATTAAATTTCACACGTCATGCGACATGAGCTCCCAATGTCGGAGCGTTTGTCGGACCAGTGTGAACCCAGCCTTAGTAGTTTTTCCTCTAACTGGGCTCACCTGGCAATTAAATTATCACAGGTGCCCGAGATTGTTTTCAGTGATCAAAAGAGCCCTGAGACACAATGCCAACCATGAGTTAAATTGAAAAATAAAATATTTTATTTTTGGAACAGGGGTGTATGTATGTATGTGTGTATATATATATATATATATATATATATATATATATCTATAGATATATATATATATATATATATATATATCTATAGATATATCTATATTTATATAGATATATCTATATATCTATATATATATATAGATATATAGATATAAATATATATATATATATGCTGTATATATATATATATATATATCTATATATATATATATATATATATATATATATAAAAATAAAGAAAATATTTAATGGGATTTTTAACGTACCAAAATAAAATACAAACTTTATTGATGTACAATCATTTTTTTTTTTTTTTTTAAACCATTCACGTTAAAACATAGTAGCATTTGTTCCATAGTTCGGAGGGAGGAAAACGGGAGTACAACATGTCCATAATCCCAGTGTTATTAAATTCAGCAAAAAGCGAAATTCCCAAGAAATGGCAGAATGCTGAAGGCCCTAAGATCAGGGACTGGTTTCTAAAAATACAGGAAACATATAACTTAGAGAAAAGGGAGAAAGGTTTGTTAACCAAAGAGCACGTGATAGCGGGAGGAAGATGGGCAAGTTGGGTGGCCTTCAGGAAGTCTGCTAAGTATGCCGAAATGATGCTGAGTTAATTTGACATTTGTGGGGTAGATAGGTGTTTTGCCCTGTTGGAACCACAGGATTGGGGTCTGCGGGGGGGAGAGGGGGGGGGGTATTGGTCCGGGAGGGTGGGAGGAGGGGAGGTTTTAGGGATAGGACGTGTGGGTTTATTGTATTGGTATAAGATTAAATGTGATTTTTTCTTTTGTATGGATATTTAAAACTTAAATAAAGACTTAAAAAAAAAAACAAAAAAAAAAACAACATAGTAGCATTTAGCACCATATGTTAGTAAGGGTTGTGGTCCACAGTTAGGGGAGATATGTGATAATATAGAAGGTAGAGAACTCCACCATCCCTTCACATAAAGCTCGACATTCCCCTTCATCAAGAGCAAGGGGTGCTAACATAGAATTGCTACAATAGATATCAGTCAGCGACAATATCCCAAGTACATCCTGCCATGCAGTATATCATGAACATGAGCCTGGGTGCATATACAATCAATGCTAAATCACATAAAGAGTTACAGTGGGGACGGAAAGTATTGTTATATTGCAGCCATTTGCTAAAATCATTTAAGTTCATTTTTTTTCTCATTAATGTACACACAGCACCCCATATTGACAGAAAAACACAGAATTGTTGACATTTTTGCAGATTTATTAAAAAAAGAAAAACTGAAATATCACATGGTCCTAAGTATTCAGACCCTTTGCTGTGACACTCATATATTTAACTCAGGTGCTGTCCATTTCTTCTGATCATCCTTGAGATGGTTCTACACCTTCATTTGAGTCCAGCTGTGTTTGATTATACTGATTGGACTTGATTAGGAAAGCCACACACCTGTCTATATAAGACCTTACAGCTCACAGTGCATGTCAGAGCAAATGAGAATCATTAGGTCAAAGGAACTGCCTGAAGAGCTCAGAGACAGAATTGTGGCCACGCACAGATCTGGCCAAGGTTACAAAAAAATTTCTGCTGCACTTAAGGTTCCTAAGAGCACAGTGGCCTCCATAATCCTTAAATGGAAGACATTTGGGACGACCAGAACCCTTCCTAGAACTGGCCGTCCGGCCAAACTGAGCTATCGGGGGAGAAGAGCCTTGGTGAGAGAGGTATAACAATATATCAAAGAGAAATATAACAAAGAGTGAAAAATTTAAGGGGGTCTGAATACTTTATGTCCCCACTGTAAATGGGCAATGCAGCCCATAAAGAGAATCAATAGACTCCAAATCATTCTGGCCCCTTGACAATCTAGTATGTATCGCAATCTAATTCCACAGGTAGAGGTGTGGAACAGGCAGTTCTATGCATTTGTATCAGCATGGGGGGGGGGGTTCATAGTTCCTCAAAGAGTATGATAGCGGACAGGTAAAAAATTGTCATAAAGTAAATTATAAGGACCTCCTGGAAGATAGTCTCCCTGAGTGGGGTGCCCCACCTAATCTTCCATCATTCATGGTTTTAACATGTTTCACTCTGGCGCTTCATCAGGAAACCATTAACCATATCAAAAATTCTGCTCTACCAATCTCTACGAGTACCTCCAGGGGTCCCAGGGGGCATTCACAGAGAAAAAAATCCCCCCCCCCAACCAAAAGAGCACAAAGTGGACCTCAGGAGGAGATTAGGAAGCATGCAAATTATGAAAATAATATAAAAAGAACCACAAGGGGGCGCCTGAAACCGACTAACAGTGGTCTCTAGAGGACTTTTCATCTCACTAGGAAATAAATCTACATTCGGCGTTGCAAGCTGATTTGTGTATTTTTTGCAACTATAAAAGTCCCATGAAATATTTTTCTTTATTTTTGGTAAGATTTGTATCAGAGACATGTCTCTTTTGTAGATGGATACGTAGTAAATGAAAAGGGAAAGTAATTTTTTTTTTTTAAATTATTTTTATTAATATTATTAATATAGAATTTTACAGTATAAAGGGAGACAGTACAATTACAATACAATTTATGACGAGGGTTAGGAGGGCCCTGATCATGAGCAAGTGATACAAAAAGTAATAACTGTGAGGGGATGAGCTGATGAAGAAAGAAAAGTTCAGTTGTAGGATCAATATCTGCAATTCCTAAAAGTGAATGTTGTGACAACACTGAAGAAATTACACTTTGCTCAAGGTAAAGTAGTGAGTGTACAGCTTGTATAACAGTGTAAATTTGCTGTCCCCTCAAAATAACTCAACACACAGCCATTAATGTCTAAACCGCTGGCAACAAAAGTGAGTACACCCCTAAGTGAAAATGTCCAAATTGGGCCCAATTAGCCATTTTCCCTCCCCGGTGTGATGTGACTCGTTAGTGTTACAAGGTCTCAGGTATGAATGGGGAGCAGGTGTGTTAAATTTGGTGTTATCGCTCTCACTCTCTCATACTGGTCACTGGAACTTCAACATGGCACCTCATGGCCAAGAACTCTCGGAGGATCTGTAAAAAAGAATTGTTGCTCTACATAAAGATGGCCTAGGCTATAAGAAGATTGCCAAGACCCTGAAACTGAGCTGCAGCACGGTGGCCAAGACCATACAGCGGTATAACAGGACAGGTTCCACTCAGAACAGGCCTCGCCATGGTCGACCAAAGAAGTTGGGTACACGTGCTCAGCGTCATATCCAGAGGTTGTCTTTGGGAAATAGACGTATGAGTGCTGCCAGCATTGCTGCAGAGGTTGAAGGGGTGGGGGGTCAGCCTGTCAGTGCTCAGACCATACGCCGCACACTGCATCAAATTGGTCTGCATGGCTGTCGTCCCAGAAGGAAGTCTCGTCTAAAGATGCTGCACAAGAAAGCCTGCAAACAGTTTGCTGAGGACAAGCAGACTAAGGACATGGATTACTGGAACCATGTCCTGTGGTCTGATGAGACCAAGATAACCTTTTTTGGTTCAGATGGTGACAAGCATGTGTGGCGTCAACCAGGTGAGGAGTAGAAAGACAAGTGTGTCTTGCCTACAGTCAAGCATGGTGATGGGAGTGTCATGGTCTGGGGCGCCATGAGTGCTGCCGGCACTGGGGAGCTACAGATCATTGAGGGAACCATGAATGCCAACATGTACTGTGACATACTGAAGAAGAGCATGATCCCCTCCCTTCGGAGACTGGGCCGCAGGGCAGTATTCCAACATGATAGCGATCCCAAACACACCTCCAAGATGACCACTGCCTTGCTAAAGAAGCTGAGGGTAAAGGTGATGGACTGGTCAAGCATGTCTCCAGACCTAAACCCTATTGAGCATCTGTGGGACATCCTCAAACGGAAGGTGGAGGAGCACAAGGTCTCTAACATCCACCAGCTCTGTGATGTCATCATGGAGGAGGGGAAGAGGACTCCAGTGGTAACCTGTGAAGCTCTGGTGATCTCCATGCCCAAGAGGGTTAAGGCAGTGCTGGAAAATAATGATGGCCACACAAAATGTTGACACTTTGTGCCCAATTTGGACATTTTCACTTAGGGGTGTACTCACTTTTGTTGCCAGCGGTTTAGGCATTAATGGCTGTGTGTTGAGTTATTTTGAGGGGACAGCAAATTTACACTGTTATACAAGCTGTACACTCACTACTTTACATTGTAGACAAGTGTCATTTCTTCAGTGTTGTCACATGAAAAGATAGAATAAAATATTTACAAAAATGTGAGTGAGGGGTGTACTCACTTTTGTGAGATACTATATATATGCTACTTATTGATTGTCCGCTGCAATCTTTTTAGATTCATGTATGTTCTTTGTAGGTAGGTCTTTTATGGGTGGAAGACCTAGCATGTCTTCACATATATTTCTACACATACAGTGCCTTGAAAAAAGTATTCATACCCCTTGAAATTTTCCAAATGCTGTCATGTTACAACCAAAAACTTATACTGTATTTTATGTGATAGACCAACACAAAGTGGCACATAATTGTGAAGTGGAAGGAAAATGATAAATGGTTTTCAAAATTCTTTACAAATAAATATGTGAAAAGTGTGTGTGTGTGGGGGGGGGGGGGCATTTGTATTCAGCCCCCTTTACTCTGATACCCCTAACTAAAATCTAGTGGAACCAATTGTCTTTAGAAGTCACCTAATTAGTAAATAGAGTCCACCTGTGTGTAAATTGAATCTCAGTATAAATACAGCTGTTCTGTGAAGCCCTCAGAGATTTGTTAAAAGAACCTTAGTGAACAAACAGAATCCTGAAGGCCAAGGAACACACCAGACAGGTCAGGGATAAAGTTGTGGAGAAGTTTAAAGCAGGGTTAGATTATAAAAAATATCCCAACATTTCACGGAGCTCTGTTCAATCCATCATCCGAAAATGGAAAGAGTATGGGACAACTGCAAACCTACCAAGACATGGCCGTCCACCTAAACTGACAGACCGGGCAAGGAGAACATTCATCAGAGAAGCAGCCAAGAGATCCATGGTAACTCCAGAGGAGCTGCAGAGATCCACAGCTCAGGTGGGAGAATCTGTCCACAGGACAACTATTAGTCGTGTTCTCCACAAATCTGACCTTTATGGAAGAGTGGCAAGAAGAAAGACATTGTTGAAAGAAGTCCCATTTTCAGTTTGTGATAAGAGGGTTAGCAGGGGTGAAGCTTGAGGAGTATACAGGTTAGCTGTGGTAGGGGATCCAGTAACAACTTGGATCTTGAAGTCTAGTGAGAGACAGGGAGCTCAGTGAGTGAAGGTCTACAGTAGAACACCGTGAGATGTGAGAGAGGATCCGTAAGGAGTTACTGTGAGTTACATGGATAGATCTCTATTGACTGTTGAAAGTTCAGTTGCCATAGGAGACAGCAGTTCTTCAAATACAGTTGCTGCATCCAGCTTAAAGGCCCTCCACCTGTATAGCTGTCTGGCTATTATTTTTGCCTCGGAGTCTGCTAATTGCTATTGCATCTGCCTAAGGGTGTCCTGACCCTAACCCTCTTTCCATCAGTTCTGTTTAAGAGACAATGAATCTCTTTTTCTTGCATTCAAAAGGTGACTGGCGCCCGTGCTTCCAACTTGCATTACACCCACCGTGCCTAATAACCCACACTTCAAGGAAGGATTTCAGCTCTCCCTGACTCTGGAGGTCACCACTAGGCCTTTAGGGGTCGGGGACACCGCTACATACGCAATAACCTGCTCCAGCTATTTTGGTGCATGTCTGTTGTGCCAACACTGAAGTACTAGTTTCGCTAGCAATTCCTAATGGTTATGACTGGATGGCTCCTCATTTCTCCTTGTACCAGTTGGTCATTGTCCATTTTGTAACTTCTGTTTAAAACCAATAAAGCTCTTTGACAAGAGAATATTTTAATAATGGGGGCTGAATAGAAAAAAAGCCCCAACCAAGAGTGGACTGTTGCTAAAATAAAAATGGCGACCTTACTTGGGACAAAGCCAAAACAAAGAATGAATGAAGACGTGTCCCATAATACTCTCACCCACCAGTTCCTCAGGCAAATGCCAGAGTTGCAAGTCTGGTCCTTCGTGATAATACTCTTCACATTAATAAGCACATTAAAAGTTGTGATTGTTTATTAGGTGAGCAGATACAAAGATTTATGACATAACGGAATAGCCATGATAAGTAAGCCAGTACACCCAAGGCATAAAATAAATTTCAGAATATTTTCCATTTGCGAAATGTTATTTTAAAAAAATTGCGTAGGTTTGATGTTGTGTACGTCTATGGAGAGTGAAATACATTGTACTGGTGCATGGTGACCCTTTGATCTCTAGCCAGCTATTCATTTTACTTATATGCTCCCCCCTCCCCCGCTGGCAGGCGCAAGTTGCTCTCAGGGCGCTGTCAAGTAAAATGCGTTTTCTAACACGTGATATTCCTGATACTACACAGGACGCAATTTTAATACGTTCCATCTGCAATGATTTCATGTAATTCCATTGGGGCAGTTTCTCGAAGGGCATCGAATGATGAGTTATATGAGACAGAAACCAAAAAAAAAAAAAAATGATAATTTAAGAAGAGTGCTCAGAAGTGGATGGAGTTTGGGGTGCAAATGTGATGATACTCCGAGGTAATGTGGAATTTGTTCTCGTTTTCCAGGAGGTGAGTGGTAACTGAGAACGTTTAACACCTTTCTGGTGGAAGGTTTGCAGGACACATCAAAGCCAAAGACTTCACATAATACCCATCAGGACTTACAGCAATTTATAATGCGTTCTGGCACGTGAAGAGACGTAGGCTTATTGGCATCCTGAAATCAGATTAGGCTGGCGGTCTGGTTCTTATATTACATCCCCTCTCTCCAGTTCTCTACCCTTCAGATAATGGCTTCATAGGAAACAACTGGCTGACATCAAAATTTGTGCTTCAAGCTGTTTGATTGCAGAAAACTAGCAAACTATAAATCTCTAATATGTGTTCCACTTGCTGATATCAGATAGGATCCATACATGTGTTCTACGTTAATGCCATAAGAATATGTGATTAAAGCATCTTATCACTCTGGTGGACTTCACATGACGCTTGGATAGGTTCACTCAGGGCTTCATACTGTACGTCCAAAATATCAACTTATCTGAAAGGCATACATTGGTACTGTTGGATTGGCGTTGACAGTTTTGGGGCATTTTTCTCAGGTCCTTTCGTTTTATTTGAAAGTCGCAGTCCCCGCAGGATTTATGTGTTACATGGTTAGGTTAAAAAAAAAGGCATCTAGTTCAACCAGTAGAAATAAATACATAAATAGAACACCCCCATATACAGAATCCTACACCCGCAGCTGATCCAGCTTGTAGGGTAGGTGGGTTCCTCCATGTTTCCTCCTCATTGGGCACCAAGTGCGGGTGGCATAGGAGGCCTACCCCGGGGTGGGTTCTTCTGGGCTACGCTAGGCACCTAGAATGGGTCACTGCCTTACACATGGGGTACCTTTGCTTAAACAGATGAACTCTAGTTGCCTTTCTTTATGTTCATATACACCACTATTTACTTGTTGTGTTTAGAAGGGACACGCAGAGCCAATGCCCTCTCCGCCTTTCCACCTGGTACCATTGTCATTGAAAGCCTATCTTCCAACTTTTGAACTTGAGAATGAGGGACATTTCAGGGAGATGGTGACATAGCATGCCGCAGCAAAAAGTGGGTGTGGGTCAAACATGATAGTGGCAGGGGCTTAAGGGTCGTGGTTAAACAAAACCTAGGCTTCCTTGTTCCTATAAAATATGGTTTGATTGCTATGCCACAAGCTGGAGTCTCCAGTGTGAACCATCCCTTAGGGAGAGAGATTGGAGATAGGGAAGGATCACTGTTATATGGAAGGATCACTTTGATATATGGAAAAAAAGGAAGGAGGGATCACTATGGTACATGGAAGGCAAACAGGAAGGATTACTATGTCATGTGAAAGGCAGGAAGGATCACTATGGGATATGTAAAGGCAAGAAAGATTACTGTGGCACATGGATGGCAGAAAGGATCACTATGGCATATGAAAGCCAGGAGGGATCACTATGGCACATGGAATGCAGGAAGGATCACTATGGCACATGGAATGCAGGAAGGATCACTATGGCACATGGAAGGCAGGAAGGATCACTTTGGTACATGGAAGGCAGGAAGGATCACTATGGCACATGGAAGGCAGGAAGGATCACTATGGCACATGTAAAGGCAGGAAGGATCACTTTAGTACATGAAATGCAGGAATGATCACTATGGCACATGGAATGCAGGAAGGATCACTATGGCACATGGAAGGCAGGAAGGATCAATATGGCACATGTAAAGGCAGAAAGGATCACTTTGGTACATGGAATGCAGGAAGGATCACTATGGCACATGGAATGCAGGAAGGATCACTATGACACATGGAAGGCAGGAAGGATCACTATGACACATGGAAGGCAGGAAGGATCACTATGGCACATGGAATGCAGGAATGATCACTATGGCACACGGAATGCAGGAATGATCATGTTGGTACATGGAAGGCAGGAAGGATCACTATATGAGCCTTCTGTGAGCTGTATGCCAATTATTTAGCATCCATTATCCCTATACTTCCATGCCTATAATCAATTTGAAAACTTTATTAATCAGTGGTTGATTTTTTGTTCAGGTGACCACATTGTGTGCTTGTTTTTCCATTCTGTGTCTCCTGACAATATTGCATGAAATATTCTTCTTCAGCTCCATAGGAACATTTACATGTAACATTGCGACAATTTTTTAGGTATTTCATTTATGTAGTTGTCATATCTTCTCTAGTACTAATTTGTGTATATCTTCTTGTTTGGTAACAAGCCCATCGGGCGATACTGATAATGGAGTTGGGCTATTTAATGTATGCTCCATCCATGATGGATATTTTAGTTTTGTATTATTATTGGACAGTTGAACACCTGTGCTGGTTATATATCTCTGCATCTTGTGCTGGTCTCACGCTCTTTCAATGAATTACAAATAACGTACAATAAGCTAATACCTGAGTTTTCCACGTGTGCCGCAAGCTTTTGCACAGGAAACACATGGGTTTTGTTAAAAGCCATTGGTTGTTTCAACCCACAATGCCAACCTTCAACAGAAATATCACTTTATGGAGGAGTGGTCTTCTGAACACATTCTTCTGAAGCAAGTCTCTCCATGCCCCTATCAGACAATATTCTTTGGACCAACCGGATAAATCTAAAACAATGGCTTCACCTTAGCATGTTGATAATCCAAGGCCTTGATCAGGGACGGACTGGGACTTTGGGGTAAAAGGACGCTGCATATTGGAATATGGAAAGCTGCTGTATTCCCTCTGTGAATCAGGTGCAGACCCTCACTCTGAAATAGCAACTGGTGCAGGTGTCGTAGATAGACCTGAAGCATATTTATTGTTAACCAGAGGCGTAGCTTGAAGCTTGTGGGCCCTGATGCAAAAATTGACCTAGCCCCCCACCCCCCACTTCCACTGTGCTGATAAACCCAACGCACACCAAGATACTCAAAGTGGCTTAAGAGCTTTGACTTCCCAGAGTTATTCCTTACATCAGAGGACAAGAATCACTGCTGGAGAATTAGAGGACATAGACCCCCTGGCAGGTCACTTGGCAGAGCTCCTTTCCCATCCCAGCACTGTATACAGCCCCCCCCCCCCCCAATACACAGGGCTGAAATCACATTCCTTTACACACAGTCGGTCAGCCTTCACAGGGTGTATCTGGCTTTTATGTTGCCGTTCAGGCCCGTGAAATTCTCTGGTCAGAACTGCAGTGTAGTTGCAATAGGCAAATACATCCTGTGCAGATCGTGACTGGCTGTGTTTTAAAGGAATGTGATTTCAGCCCTGCAGAGGAGCAGCAGTATAGAGTGCTATAATGGGAAAGGAGCTCAGCAGCCAGGCATAGCATCCAGGGCGGAAGGGGTGGTCAGGGGGCTTTGGGGGGGCAAAACTTGGACATAGGGGGGCAAAGCCATGTGAGACAAAATCTGGAGCCTGCAGACCCTCAGGAGGTGTTAAGGGATTTGGTTTAGCAATTTCTGAAGGTTTCTCTGTCAGTGTTGGCAGGTATTGGGGAAGGTCACTTACCGGAGATGTGTGTCTTTCCCCAGTTGTCAGGGAATTGGGGTAAGTAGACATCTGCACGTGGGGGGGGGGGGGGGGGGGTACAGAGAATCCCAGCTGGTGACTAGGAGACACTGAGCAGTGCCATACCTCACCAGTGACATCGGTCGTATCATGGCTACAGGACGGCACTCCCCTCCTCTTAACGCGCTGAGCTTGGTTACCATCCCATGTTGCCAGACACTTCCCCATCCTGGGCTCTTCTCACCCCGTTCTCATCTCCATTCAGGAAATGGCTCACCGCTTCTTCACAGCCAATGAGAATAGAGGGGTATGGACTGTGGAAGGCAAAGTGGAAGCCCAGTACTGGAGCATGGCTGTGGGGCCCTAGGGCAGATCAGAACTGGACTTTGTTGATGATATGATAATATGACAAGGAGGCTGCAGGAGCCCCCTGGAGCTAGGGGCAGGGTTGCAACCGTGACCCCTGCAACCCCTTATGCTACGCCCATGTTGTTAACTCTGACCTTGTAAATAAATCCGGTGATATATGGGGCTCATGTGGTTGGAGGATATGATTAAATGGCCAATTCATTCCAGACTTTTATATTTGTAGTAAAATTAATATTCTTGTTGAGTACTTATGTGTTGGGTGCCTCAAAACTCTACTGTGATACATAAATGTTCCTTTGCGGATTACTGAGCTGGATGTGTCACCTTGATGTCATATACTGTATCTTTGCTTAGAAATATCTTTATTTTTCTGGTCTCAGACTCCAGTGCTCTGTGCTAGTAGAGATGTGTGAAGACCTAACCGCTGGGTACGAGAATCCTCGCACTGAACTGTTTTGCTAAGGATGGGAGGAGTCATGTTTGACCAGGTCTCCTATATCAGAGAGTTTATTGCCCAGTGTCGTGAGACTCCATAGCCTATTGGATTGAACACTCAGGACAAGAAAAGTGGAGGTAAGATTCCTAAGAACAATAGATTACGGCTATTAGCACACATTCTATCTCACTAAATCTTTATTTCTGTGACTTCAGTTGGGCTGTAACCTTAGATGTTACGAAGAGTAGAGGAGTCTTTTAATGGAATTTAAGTAATAATTTCATATCCACTTTCAAAGCGGTGTTTTTCTTGAACCAGTGAAGGTCTCCCAAAGCCCCTTAATGATCAGGCATGATCTGGCAACCTTCAGGGAAGCGTATCTTCAGAACTCTGGAGAGCACACCATGAATTAGCCAGTGGGAGGTTGCTCGGTGTCTGCTTGGAGCCATGGACACAATACCCGACTGTCACTTCATGGGCTGGTTAACTTGAAATGGAATTTAGGACATTATGGATTTAAGTTAAACAGTTCTTTACAAACATTGGCCGCACCTGATTGATGTAACAATTAGTTACGGTGGCGTAACATGGGTTTCCAGGACCTAGGGCAAGGCAAGTGTTTTGCCCTCTAACCCATGGACCATTATCACTCTCTGAGTCCCTACCTTCAGAAGTATATAATACAAATTTCCCTCTGAGCACAACACAAACCCTCCCCCAAAATCTCCTCTTCTACCACAAACCCCCCTCCCAGCACAAATCCCCCCCCTAAATCTCCCCTTCTACCACAAATTCCTCTCCCAGCACAAATCCTCCCCCAAATCTCATCTTTTAGCACACCCCCCCAGCACAAATCCTTCCCCCAAATCTCTTCTAGCACAAATCTACTCGCCCAGCACAAATCCTCCCCCCAAATCCCCTCTTTTAGCACAATTTAACCCAACTATCACAAATCCTCCCCCTAAATCTCCCCTTCTACCACAAATTCCTCTCCCAGCACAAATCCTCCCCCAAATCTCGTCTTTTAGTACAAACCCCCCCCAGCACAAATCCTTCCCCCAAATCTCTTCTAGCACAAATCTACTCGCCCAGCACAAATCCTCCCCCCAAATCCCCTCTTTTAGCACAATTTACCCCAACTATCACAAATCCTGCCCCCAAATCTCCCCTTCTACCACAAATCCCTCTCCCAGCACAACTCCTCCCCCTAGATCTCCCCTTCTACCACAAATCCCCCTCCCAGCACAGATCATCCCTCCAAATCTCCTCTTTTAGCACAAATCCCCCTTCCAGCACAAATCCTTCCCCCAAATCTCTTCCAGCACAAATCCACCCACCCAGCACAAATCCTCCCCCCAAATCCCCTCTTTTAGCACAATTTACCCTGCCCATCACAAATCCTCCCCCCAAATCCTGTCTTCTAACACAAATTCCCCCGCCCAGCACAAATCCTCTCCCTAAATCCCCTCTTCAAGCACAAATTTACCCGCCTAGCACAACCCCCCCCCCCCCCCCCCCCAATCCCATCTTCTAGCACAAAACCACCAACCCAGCATAAATTCACTTCCCAAATCACCTCTTCTTCTAGCACAAATCCCCCCCACCGAGCACAAATCTTTCCTCCAAATCCCCTCTTTTAGCTCAAAACCACACGCCCAGCACAAATTCTCACCCCTAATCCTCCCTTCTAGCACAAGTCCCCCCACCTTCAACCATCCCTTCCCCTTCTAACTCAAATCCTCTCCCCTCCCAAATTGCCCCCCAGCACAAACCCTCTTACCAACCCCCCAATCTCTCCTCCCAGCATGAATCTACCCCCAGCAATCTTTGTTATCTGACCCTCCCTCCAGGTCATATGGCCACCCAGTGCAATTTCCATCCCTAAAACCCTGAAATGAACCTCAGTTCAATGTGGCTCAATACAGGGGACATCTATCCTCCCAGCTCCTCCTCCTCCCTGTGAGCATAATACATGTCAGAGAAGAGGAGGAACCTGATGTGTATTGCTGTTACAGATAGTGCCAGATGCTGCAAAGGGGGGGATCACAGCACTATGGACCCTGGGCACTCCACAGGAGATGTGGGGCAAGGGCTCTGGGCGCCCAGTGCTAGCAAACCCCTGTCAGGTGAATTTGTAGAGCCAAGGTCTGGGCTCTGGGACTCAGCCAAAGGAGTTGGAGGATCCACAGGACACTGGTATTTTTGCACCCTCAAGAATCTTGCACCCAGAGCAACCGGCCCTGTGTCTTCACCCACGTTAGGCCACTGAACAAGCATACATTCCATAGTTTGTATGTGGTTGTTCAGTCAGATGCCGGACTTGTCCTGCCAGGAGCCTCCTCAACATCTGGAGATCCACAGGTGCCCAGGCCTCGTATACAAGGAGAACATTTGTCAGTTCCCAGCTCAGCCGGGAACATCATCCTGCAGAAAGCCCTCATTAGTAACATGAGATGATGTACAGTAGGAGGCCTACAGTCAATTTGAAGTTCATTTTTTTCCGCACACCTGATCAGTTTCAGTTACATTGCGGCGGCGAGTCCAGAAGATGGATGTGAATGTTCTGTCTCCAGTTAATCTTCTTCAGATAGACGTGTTTCCTGGAGCAGAGTGCTGGCTGAGGACCCCTGAGCGGCTGCACACATGTGGAAGGGATCCTCGGTGCACGCTTGTTAAGAGCATAATAAATTACCGCGTGCTGCGAGTGTCATTGGCGGTGAGGAAGGGCCACTTTGGGATGCCTGTAAATGAAACAAGTCCCAATTTGTTTTCTTTATTTGACCTCTGAACTTCAAGAAGCTCTTACAAAGAGCAATACACTTCCATAATGGGGCAGTAAAAGGAAGGTGTCCTATGCGGTTTTCATGCACTATAGGGATGTCTCCAGCTTCTTACAGATCCTATCTTTGCGGAGGATAGACTTTGGTCCATCCTTGTTAGTTTACGTTAAAGTACAAGTCACTTTTAATTTTCCGTTTGCCTGCCCGCTGTTCTTTTTTTTTTTTATGTATTCATTTTCTCCGTGGTGGCGACTGGTATGTCAGGCAGTGCAGTCAGCATCTTTAATGAACTGATGCTGAGAGAAAATCAAGGACAGGACAAGCCAGATAGAGAATTGTACATACAAACTATTTTATTGTGTAAACATTGTGTTTGCCCCTACTTGGTGACTAAGTGATGGGTTCCCTTAATTATAATTAGTGATGGGTTCCTTTAACCACTTGCTGACCGGGCCTTTTCTGGAACTTTGTGTTTAAAAGTTTAAATCAGTATTTTTTTACTAGAAAATTACTTATAACCCCCAAACATTTTATATATATTTTTTTTAAGCAGAGACCCTAGAGAATTAAATGGCGATCGCTGCAATATTTTTTGTCATACAGTATTTGCGCAGCGGTCTTTCAAATAAAAATTTTTTTTGGGGTACAAATATACTTTAATGAATTTTAATGTGAAAAAATACCATACATAACAAATATTTTTTTTGGAAAATATAAAAGATGATGCTATGCCGAGTAAATAGATACCAAACGTGTCAAGCTTTTAAATTGCGCACACTCGTGGAATGGCGACAAACTACGGTACATAAAACTCTCCATAGGCGACATTTTAAAAACTTTTACAGGTTACGTTTTTAGCGTTACAGAGGAGGTCTTGTGCTAGAATTATTGCTCCCACTCCGCCGTTCGCAGTGATACCTCACGTGTGTGCCTTGAACACCATTTACATATGCATGCGCGACTTACGTATGCGTTCACTTCTGCGCGCGAGCATGGAGGGATGGGGTGTGCTAAAACCTTTTTTATTTCCTCTTTATTTTACTTTTTTATTTTTCCATTGTTCACTGTGGTCTTTACACAGAATATTTGATTAGTGCAGCATTTTTTGCATCTTACAAATCTGAGAGAGGAACCTGAGACGAATCAGGGGCCCTCACTGCAGAATATACTATTTTCTGCATTTTCTTTTCAGCTGCAGAAGGATTTGGATTGTCTCTTGCTGCTCTCATCATTTATTTTTTTTATAACTGGCGTATAAAGGCTAAAGTGAGGGACGGGAAAGGTTAATAGAGGTTTCTTCCCCTTTTGAAGAAGTCATAGACTGACGTAACGCGTAGGGCGGAGCTTCCCTCAGGTCATCAGTATAGAGCAGAGGAGAGAGGGTTTTTTTTCTATCCAAAGCCCAAACCATCCAGCCCCTGGGCTGTCAGCCAGCAACAGCAGGGAGCGGTGAGCCGCTAGATTTTGCCCCACTCTGTGTACTGATAACCTTGACATCCTGGTTTTATTGTGAGTGTGTTTTTTATGGATATAATAAAGATATGGTGAGAATTGTAATACAGAGAGCACTACCAGTTTCTTCTTTTGTATCCCTTTTGGAGTTGATGTGATTTTGGAGCTGTCATCATTGAAGTGAATGCCAGCCACCAATTGCTCATCCCAGCTCGTAAAGGGCACCAGGCTTTATATTTAAGAGTCCATATCTTAAGGTGAGCACACATCCTTTATCTGTTTGGTGGTGGATTTCTTCTTCCATTCTTTACTGTGAGATTCACACAGAATATTTGATTGAAGATTTGTGATACGGTCACATACCTGGATGAACTGTATATTTATCCTTTCACAGAGACTATTTTTGCATTCATATTAATTCACCAGTAGTATTTAATATGTACATCTATATTTGTAAAAAAAAAAAACAAATAAATATTTTTAAATTGGTTGTATTACACAATTTTGAATTCATGCGGCATTCTAGCATTTTACCAAATCTGGGACAAATCAGCGTCCCGTCCAGGGGTGAGCACTACAGAATATTCTATTTTATGCATTTTCTCTTCATCCGCTGAAGGATTTGAATTGTCTCTCACTGCTCTCATAGATTCGGCCAGTTTATTTATTTTTTATATCTGGCAGGTGAAGGCCAGACTGAGGGATGGAAAGGGTTGATGGAGGTTTTTCCCCCTTTTGAAGAAGTCATAGACTGACGTAACGCATAGGGCGGAGCTTCCCTCAGGGCATCAGTACACAGCAAAAAAGAGAGTTTTTTTTCTATTGGCAGCCTGATCAATCCAGCATCTGAGCTGTCAGCCAGCAACAGCAGGGAGCGATGAGCCGCAGGATTTTGCCACACTCTGTGTACTGATAACCTTGACATTCTGGTTTTATTATGAGTGCGGTTTTTATGGCTATAATAAAGATATGGTGGGAATTTTAATACAGGGAGCACTTTCAGTTTTCTGCCTTTGTATCCCTTTTGGATTTGATGTGATTTTGGAGCTGTCATCATTCGAGTGAATGCCAGCCACCAATTGCCCATCCCGGCTCTTAAAGGGGACAGGCTTTGTATTGTCACCATTTTTGCATTCATATTTTGCATTAATATTAATTCACTAGTAGTATTTCATTTGTACATCTGTATATGTAAAAAAATATTTGAAAAATTTTGAATTGGTTGAATCACACAGTTTTGAATTAGCGTGGCATATTAGCATTTTACAAATCTGGGACAAATCAGCGGCCTGTCCGGGGATGAGCACTACAGAATATGCAGTACTATTTTTTGCATTTTCTCTTCAGCTGCTGAAGGATTTGGATTGCCTCTTGCTGCTACCATGATTTATTTTTTATGACGGGAGGATAAAGGCCAGACTGAGGAACGGATAGGGTTGATGGAGGTTTCTCCCCCTTTTGAAGACGTTGTAGACTGACGTAACGCGTAGGGCGGAGCTTCCCTCAGTGCATCAGTACAGAGCAGAAGAGAGAAGATTTTTTTCTATCCGCAGCCAGATCCATCCAGCACCTGAGCTGTCAGCCAGCAACAGCAGGGAATGATGAGCCACAAGATTTTGCCCCGCTCTGTATACTGATAACCTTGACATTCTGGTTTTATTGTGAGTCCTTTTTTTTTTTGGATATAATAAAGATATGGTGAGAACTTTAATACAGGGAGCACTTTCAGTTTCTTCTTTTGTATCCCTTTTGGATTTGATGTGATTTTGAAGCTGTCACCATTGGAGTGAATGCCAGCCACCAACTGCTCATCCCAGCTCTTAAAGGGGGCAGGCTTTGTATTGTCACTATTTTTGCATTCATATTAATTCACTAGTAGTATTTCATTTGTACTTCTGTATTTGTTAAAAATAAATATTTGAAATACTTTGAATTGGTTGAATCAGACAGTTTTGAATTAGCGCGGCATATTGGCATTTTACAAATCTGGGACATATCAGTGGCCCATCCGGGGGGTGAGCACTACAGAATATTCTATTTTCTACATTTTCTCTTCAGCTGCTGAAGGATTTGGATTGTCTCTTGCTGCTCTCATGGATACGGACAGTTTATTTATTTTTTTTATAACTGGCAGATGAATTTGCCTCATCTGAGGGGCGGAAAGGGTTGATGGAGGTTTCTCACGAGGAAGAGTTTCAGCCGCAAGGATCCAGTGAGGCTCTGCTAATAAGAAGCGTATGAGGCGTCTGTCTGGATGGATGCCTGGTACTCTTCTCTCTCTTACCCACTCTCAGCGTTTCAGTGCCGACTGCCAGAACTGCACTTGTTCCTGGTTTGTGAGCTCAGGTCTGCCGGGTAATTGGAGTTGACAGATGATACAGGAATATGGCTTTAGTTTGAGCCCCTTTCAGGATTCCTAATAGGTTCTCCGACAACTTGGTGGCAGCACGTAGTTGGACACATTTTATGAGGATGGGTCTGGGGACTGGAGGCCTTATGGAGGGAGCCCCTCCGGTCTTCACAACCACCCCCGAGATGCGGCCAATCCTATTCCATCCCATCCACTGCTCCACTTTTACATTTAAACACAGAAAAAAATCACAACTAGGAGCAAATAAAAGAAAACAGAGCCTGCAGGAATGGGGAAAGGAATGCATGAGATATCTGCCAGATTCTAATGGTTTCCCTTCTGGTAGGTTTCACTAATTGAATGCACAGCTCCGGGGTCAGAGGTCAGACTAAATGGTTAAAGCGTTCTTTGAGTTTCAGGGGGAAGATATACGGCGATTCTGTTTCCATTTTGTTCTGCTTGGTCAGGTTTACTCCTGAAGGCTCTTTTATAGAAGAAACTCTATCACTCTGGTTACATCCCTGGAGGATCTTGTGATTAGACAAGTGATGTCTGGCTGTGCGCACCAAGACTCAGCTCTAACACACCTGTTCCAGGACAAGACCAAACCGCTTGAACCTCGGTTCTTCTCCATCAAAGGAGCCCCATGCTGGGACCATACTGGACCAAGGAAATCCAGGACTATCAGCACAATAGTGGTGTTTATACAGCTGGTGTACGAAGGTGAAATGGAGGCGAACCCTTTACCGGTTGCTTCACAGTTCTGGGCCACAAATTTACCTTCGATGTTTCTCTTGGACGTCCTTCACGTTCTAATCACGCTCTGAGCGTACAATTTGCAGGCGGCATAAGATGCGTATCTCGCTGTTCATTCTTCGGTCTGGAATTCATACGTTAAGGTTCATTACTAATTAGAGCATGGCCAAATTCTCTTCCACCAGCAAATAAACCGCTGTGTATGAAGCAGTAACTCCGGGCCATACGTACAATGAAGCATTCAACCGGGGAAATATTACCATCACGCTTCGGTCAGAGACAACACTCGGCCGCCCTTCATCCTCAATCAGTTCATTGTTCTTGTACTTCAGAGCGTTCGTTCTTAGCAAGCAAACCAAATCAGAGACCGCTGCAGCTGGCTGAGTCATTAACCAATTTCTGGATGGAATCAAAGAGGTCAGGAGGTGAAATTTATACCACTTGTCCCTCAGAAGGGCTTTCAGAGTGCTCAGGTGTTGCTGAATTAGGAATGGGGAACGGGGAGGTGGGAGGAAGAATTCTACTGGAAGATATTTGCCTGTATAGTCCGCTGGCCAGCACAGTGGATAGATGATTAGCACTCCCAACTCAAACCAAGACCCCAGTGCTGCAAGCAGGAGTGTTTGTATACAGTGCCGAGACAAGGTCATCTAGAGCCCAGGGCGAACATGCCAAACTGTGCCTGCCCCCCCCAAGATGTATAAACATTATGTGCCCTTCTGAAATCTTCCTTCCCAGCACAAATCTTTGCCACCCTATCCCCCAAATCCCAAAGCTCAAATGCCCCTCCTCCCCCAAAATACCCCCCCAGCACAAATCTAAACCTAAAATTTCCCCTCCTAGTACATATCCCCCCCCACTCCTAATCCCCCCTCCTAGTACACATCCCCCCCACTCCATATCCCCCCTCCTAGTACACCCCCCCCCCCCCCACGCCCAATACCCTCTCCCAGCTCTTAGAGCAATACTTACCCCCTGCCACCCCCCAAATTCCCCCCTTCCAACACAAATCCCCTCCCACCCAATCTCCCTACCACGTCACATGATACCACAGTGCCCAGTGGAGCCTCTCCTCCTGCCCACCCCTTGTCCTGGTCATGTTTGTATGGTATCTCTGAGCTTGTGTTGGTTTCTTCCAGGTACCCCGGTTTCCTCCCACACACCAAAGACATGTTAGAGGATATGTGGCTCCTGTCTATGTTGGCTGTAATATGTGTAAATATGTGAAGTGGGGACCTTAGATTGTAAGCTCCTCGGGGGCACTGAGCTGGGCGCTGAGTAAATTGTTGGAGCTCTATAACCATCTGTAATAATAACCATCTGCTGCAAGGTCCTGGAAGAGTGGGGGGTCATCGTGGAAGGTGATAGTCCACCCATTCGTAGAGGTGGAAGGGGTGACTATGCAGGCGTTGGTTGGAATGTGGGTCAGCTTCGGAACTCACAGAACCAACATGTGCCTCTTATCTTCCTATTTAAAGGAGATCTCCGCTCACAGTATACACTCTCATTCTATAACATCAGCATTGTAATAACAATACAAACAATAGATATCACTGACGATCCAATATAAGACTACTGGAAAAATCTCCTTTCACGTTGTTAGTGCTGCCTGCCTGCTGGCCGTCTCTTTCCACAACTTCCTAGATTCCCAGCATGCTTTGCAACTTCTCCTCCATTTTTCTAAAGGCTACATATCCCATGGTCTCTTGCTGATTCCTGTACTGACTCTGGCTTTCTGTCTTGTTGCTAGGGAAGGGGGTCGAGCTCACCAACCCCCCTCACTACTGGGGTGGCCGCCTCCCATGCCAGGTACTGACTTCCCGCTGGCTGGTTGCTATTGCATTCACACCACTGCGCTGGTTACCCGTGGAAATGACAATATAGCCGCATCTCCTGCTAACTATCCTGCACGCTTAACCCTTGCATGGTGGCTTTCATACATCTCCTCTTCAGCCCCTTTGTACAATCCCTGTTCATGATACGCCCAGCATGCACCCCTTTCTAGGAAGAACTTCAGACCAGGCACTGAAACACTTAAACTTTTACTGAATGTCAGGGCTGGGCTCAGCCCTTCCTTCTCTGAGCTGTGCCGCTCAGCTGTCGGCTAATTGACAGCTCCCATCTCTCTACACATTTACTCAGCTGTTGATGATATCCTGCTCATCAGTCCTGCCTACTTAAGCCGTCCAGTCCAGAGGAGCTCTGCCTTTGCCTTGGTCAACATCACAGAAACGTTCTCCTGCGATCCTGTTCAAGACTTGCTTTGCTGACATCCCTTCTGGCTCCAGAAGACTTGCTTTTCCACTACATTGATCCCTGACTTCTGGCTTGGCTGACTATCAGTTCCGGTTACTGAACTTTGGCTATGTTTTAACTACGTTTGTTCTTTTTACTTTTATTATTAAACAAAGTGTGATTTAACTGTACTTCTGTCTCGGTCTGATTTCATGGTTTCTGACACTGAAGAACTCTTGCAGATACAGTCAGTTCAGCGTCGCTCACAGAGTTCTTGCAGCTTAAATCCCTCCTCTCTAGCCCCAGGCTTCCAGCTCATACTTCTCCATGTGTCAAGGTCTATTGGCTCAGACAATCTTCTTGATCTCCAATGGGACCTCGATTGGGTGCACGAAAAGGAGTTTCTCATTTTAGAGGTGACAACTACATGTTCTTGCTCTCCTTGCTCTCCTTCCCATGTTCTCAGGAGCTCCCAGAGCAGAGCCCTCCCCCTTTTTATATACAATGCAGGGTAAAGGGCGGAGCCCAGAAGGACCGGAAAGGCACAAAACCTGTGTTAACCCCTTGCTGACCCCCGGCAGTCTGCTAGCTAAAGTTCAGTACACATTACTCAACGTAACCATAAGGGTCGGTTCACACTGGGGCGACTTGGGATCCGACTTGTACGCCCTCAAGTCGCCCCAAGTCGCCCCAAGTCGCTTTGCATTTAGGTTAACATGGTAGGCAATGGGAGCGTCTTAATTGACACTACTGAAGTCGCTCCGACTTCAGAAAAGACTCCTGTACTACTTCTATCCGACTTGTAGGCGACTTGTACCCATTCAACTCAATGTAAGTCGCCTGCAAGTCGGATCTCTCTGTAAAGTCAAGCGACTTTGCAGAGAAAACCCCTCCCTCCCCCCCTCCCTCCCAGAGAGGTGATTGGCCACAGGCGAAGTCGCCTGTCATGGAGGCGACTTCAAGTCGCCTCGTAATTTGCCGAAGTCGCGCTGAAGTCGCGCTAAAGTCGCGCTGAAGCCGCGTTGAAGTCGCGGTACAAAGTCGCGCTAAAGTCGTGTTGCCCATGTGTGAACCGACCCTTAGTCAACCATCAACAGTTGTTTGGTACAAAGCACACAACAAAAAATATTTAGCCCACTGGACTTTTAAAGAGTCACACCTCAAACAAAATATATAAAAAATATGAAAAATGTAGTCACAATCATTTAAAAACCACATACAATATAACAACTTGTTAACAAACATCAATGCATAAGTGGTGTATCACTTAAGTAAGTCTAAAAGTGATATTAAAGGATAGTATTTTTTTTGTTAAAATGAAAAGAATGTTATGCTTACTTATATTACTTACAATATTGTTGCACAGAGAGGCCCCAAACCTTCCCTTTTGGACGTCCCCCGCCGGTGCGCTCCACTCCTCCTTCCTCCAGGGGGCCCCCTGTTTTGCTTCAAGAAGTTTGTCTTTGTTTGAAGAAGTCCCACCACGCCATAGACTGGGGGGGTTTGTACATTCACTGACTAGTAATGAACTGTTCTGGGGACTTTTCATGTCATTTATTGGATATCTTATTTGTCGGCAGCCATAGTTATGCACAACCTATTGAATTAGTGTGTGCACCCCAAAGCTCAAACACATACGTGTGTGCATGCATGTGTGTATATACTGACAGTGTCAGTAGGGCAGAGATTTGTTTCAGTAGGACAGTGAATGTTGTCAGTAGCTTTTATTTTTATTATTTAATTTTTTTTACATTTTACTTTTGTATTTTTTTTTTTACAATTTTTTTTAAGAGCCCAGATAGGGGGCTTTGGTGAAAAATCAGGGGTCTAAACAGGGAGAATCTGCACCACACGGTGTGTTTAGGGTGTGTCCAGGCACACCTACAGTATCTCACAAAAGTGAGTACACCCCTCACATTTTTATAAATATTTTATTCTATCTTTTCATTGTGACAACACTGAAGAAATGACACTTTGCTACAATGTAAAGTAGTGAGTGTACAGCTTGTATAACAGTGTAAATTTGCTGTCCCCTCAAAATAACTCAACACACAGCCATTAATGTCTAAACCGCTGGCAACAAAAGTGAGTACACCCCGAAGTGAAAATGTCCAAATTGGGCCCAAAGTGTCAATATTTTATGTGGTCACCATTATTTTCCAGCACTGCCTTAACCCTCTTGGGCATGGAGATCACCAGAGCTTCACAGGTTGTCACTGGAGTCCTCTTCCCCTCCTCCATGATGACATCACAGAGCTGGTGGATGTTAGAGACCTTGTGCTCCTCCACCTTCCATTTGAGGATGCCCCACAGATGCTCAATAGGGTTTAGGTCTGCAGTGGTCATCTTGGAGGTGTGTTTGGGGTCGTTACTTTGGAATGCTGCCCTGCGGCCCAGTCTCTGAAGGGAGGGGATCATGCTCTGCTTCAGTATATCACAGTCCATGTTGGCATTCATGGTTCCCTCAATGATCTGTAGCTCCCCAGTTCCGGCAGCACTCATGCAGCCCCAGACCATGACACTCCCACCACCATGCTTGACTGTAGACAAGACACACTTGTCTTTGTACTCCTCACCTGGTTGCCGCCACACACGCTTGTCACCATTTGAACCAAATAAGTTTATCTTGGTCTCATCAGACCACTGGACACGGTTCCAGTAATCCATGTCCTTAATCTGCTTGTCTTCAGCAAACTGTTTGCAGGCTTTCTTGTGCATCATCTTTAGAAGAGGCTTCCTTCTGGGACAACAGCCATGCAGACCAGTTTGATGCAGTGTGTGGCGTATGGTCTGAGCACTAACAGGCTGACCCCCCCACCCCTACAACCTCTGCAGCAATGCTGGCAGCACTCATACGTCTATTTCCCAAAGACAACCTCTGGATATGACGCTGAGCACGTGACCTCAACTTCTTTGGTGGACCATGGAGAGGACTGTTCTGAGTGGAACCTGTCCTGTTAAACCGCTGTATGGTCTTGGCCACCGTGCTGCAGCTCAGTTTCAGGGTCTTGGCAATCTTCTTATAGCCTAGGCCATCTTTATGTAGAGCAACAATTCTTTTTTTTCAGATCCTCAGAGAGTTCTTTGCCATGAGGTGCCATGTTGAACTTCCAGTGACCAGTATGAGAGAGTGAGAGCGATAACACCAAATTTAACACACCTGCTCCCCATTCACACCTGAGACCTTGTAACACTAACGAGTCACATGACACCGGGGAGGGAAAATGGCTAATTGGGCCCAATTTGGACATTTTCACTTAGGGGTGTACTGACTTTTGTTGCCAGCGGTTTAGACATTAATGGCTGTGTGTTGAGTTATTTTGAGGGGACAGCAAATTTACATTGTTATACAAGCTGTACACTCACTACTTTACATTGTAGACAAGTGTCATTTCTTCAGTGTTGTCACATGAAAAGATAGAAGAAAATATTTACAAAAATGTGAGGGGTGTACTGACTTTTGTGAGATACTGTATGTCGGCAGCATTGATGAGCTGATATTGATCGCTGTCTGTGCAATGATGTCATATATAGGCCCTCTGTATGGTATAAGATGTCATGATTTATACTTATTTCTGTATTCATTTATTGATTCATTTTGAGGGTTGGAATATGCTGTATATCGATCATTTTTGTACTTTGTTCACATTATGGATTGATTCATTGATTTTTTTCGCTAGGGGGCGCTGCACACACTAAATCTGTGTGATTGTGAAAACACTATTGGTGCTGGTTTGCGGTCTCAAAGTATAGATACAGTGCCTGAAAAAAGTATTCATACCCCTTGAAATGTTCCACATTTTGCCATGTTACAACCAGAAAACGTAAATGTATTTTATTGGGATTTTATGTGATAGACCAACATCAAAGTCGCATATAATTGTGAAGTGGAAGGAAAATGATAAATGGTTTTAAACACTTTTTATTTTATTTATTTATTTCAGGTACTTATATACCGCCATCAATTTACGCAGCACTTTACATATACACTGTACATTCACATCAGTCCCTGCCCTCAAGGAGCTTACAATCTAAGGTCCCTAATAGACATCCATACATATTAGGGCCAATTTAGACAGGATCCAATAGAGCTACAAATAAATATGTGAAAAGTGTGGGGGGTACATTTGTATGGCGCCCCCCGGAGTCAATACTTTGTAGTACCGCCTTTCACTGCAATTACAGCTGCAAGTCTTTTTGGGGATGTCTTTACCAGCTTTGTACATCTAGAGAGGGACATTTTTGCTAATTTTTCTTTGCAAAATATCTCAAGCTCTGTCAGATTGGATGGAGAGCGTCTGTGAACAGCAATTTTCAAGTCTTGTCACAGATTCTCAATGTGATTTAGGTCTGGACTTTGACTGGGCCATTCTAACACATGAATATGCTTTGATCTAAACCATTCCATTGTAGCTCTGGCTGTATGTTTAGAGTCGTTGTCCTGCTGGAAGGTGAACCTCCGCCCCAGTCTCAAGTCTTTTGCAGAATCTAACAGGTTTTCTTCTAAGATTGCCCTGTATTTGGCTCCGTCCATCTTCCCATCAACTCTGACCAGCTTCCCTGTCCCTGCTGAAGAAAAGCATCCCCACCACATGATGCTGCCACCACCATGTTTCACGGTGGGGATGGTGTGTTCAGGGTGATGTGCAGTGTTAGTTTTCTGCCACACATAGGGTTTTGCTTTTAGGCCAAAAAGTTCAATTTTGGTCTCATCTGACCAGATCACCTTCTTCCACATGTTTGTTGTGTCCCCCACATGGCTTCACGCAAACTGCAAATGGGACTTCTTATGGCTTTCTTCTTGTCACTCTTCCATAAAGACCAGATTTGTGGAGAACACGACTAATAGTTGTCCTGTGGACAGATTCTCCCACCTGAGCTGTGGATCTCTGCAGCTCCTCCAGAATTACCATGGACCTCTTGGCTCTTCTCTGATGAATGCTCTCCTTGCCTGGCCGGTCAGTTTAGGTGGACGGCCATGTCTTGGTAGGTTTGTAGTTGTCCCATACTCTTTCCATTTTCAGGTGATGGATTGAACAGAGCTCCGTGAGATGTTCAAAGCTTCGGATATTTTTTTTATAACCTAACCCTGCTTTATACTTCTCCACAACTTTATCTCTGACCTGTCTGGTGTGTTCCTTGGCCTTCATGATGATATTTGTTTACTAAGGTTCTCTAACAAACCTCTGAGGGATTCACAGAACAGCTGTATTTATACTGAGATTCAATTACACACAGGTGGACTCTATTTACTAATTAGGTGACTTCTGAAGGCAATTGGTTCCACTAGATTTTAGTTAGGGGTATCAGAGTAAAGGGGGCTGAATACAAATGCACGCCACACTTTTCACATATTTATTTGTAAAGAATTTTGAAAACCATTTATCATTTTCCTTTCACTTCACAATTATGAGCCACTTTGTGTTGGTCTATCACATAAAATCCCAATAAAATACATTTATGTTTTTGGTTGTAACATGACAAAATGTGGAAAATTTCAAGGGGTATGAATACTTTTTCAAGGCACTGTAGTTATTTTTCTGCAGGGTAATAATTATCATTTTTTCCCGGTTTTTGAAAGCTGCAAAGACACCTCCGGCCTCCAGGAACATTCACAAGTCTCTCATTTCTGTAGGGCGGGGGGGGGGAGGGCTGTGGATGTGAGGGGGTTTCAAGCTGAACTTCAGGCACAAAAACTTTCATTTAAATCTAAAGGGATATGAATCCACTTTGTGTGCCCCAAATACCATTTCATGTGGCCCTTGCACCTCTCCTGCAGCTATGGCACCCCCCCCCCCCCCCCCACGTCTCCGCCTCCACTCATTTTCATCAGCTGGCAGCAGAGAGGAGGACAGAACTCCTCTTACAGATCCTGAGCCTCTCTGCAGCCACAGCACCCAGTCACCCCTGCCTCCCTTGGTCTCAGCATTCAGCTGACTCCAGGCCTCCTCTGATCCTCCTCCAGTCCCTGCACTTTCTGCTTCCCAGCTCCGCCCACAGCTTCTTCCCAGCAGCAGCACAAAGTAAGGGTGGTGCACTGTGATGTAATAGAGCGCGGTGGACTTTTCTAATGGTGGCGGGGCTCCTGACATCTGATGTAAGGGGGGGGGGTGCTGTGGACATCTGGAATGTCGCTCCGGTGCTCCAAGGTCATAGAGGCAATCAGAGATGATCTTCTGGTCTCTGTCCGCCTCTGTGACCAGCCGGGCGCACTGTTGGATCATTTCTCGGGCGTGCCGGTAAATACAGTACGGGGGGGGGGGGCATCCCCTTCCACTGCTTTTGAAAGTGATCCAGCGGCTAATGAGCAGCTCGGACTGCTTTCATGAGAAAGTCAGTTGCCGGCTGAAAAAAAAAATACCGTGGCTATGGCCGATAGCTTCAGTCATGATCCCGGTAAACCACTTGCAAACGACAACATATATATATATATATATATATATATATATATATATATATATATATATATATATATATATATATATATATATATATATATAATATGTATTGCAGTCGGCAAGTGGATATACACACTGGCACTTTATGTTATATTTGCACTTTGTATCCATGTTGTGGCCCTCACAATGTATGTATTCAGGGGAAGGTTGAAGCCTATAAGGTGTCATACAACCTGGCTGTACTTTCTGTTATCGGGTCAGTTAAGGTTCATATAACACATGTAGATTCCTGTATGTCGGAGATCCACGCTCCATATGAAGGAACTTTATTACATACAAATACATAGATATGACCCGCACTCCAATCTGTACTTTTATGAGGGACTTTATTGGATCATCCATAATAGATATATAGCCATGGTGTCTCCACCCAAAAAAAAAAAAACAACTCCTCGACGCGTTTCTCTGTAATGTGGCTCGATCAGCCGGTTCGGCAATGATGGAATAATGAGGAACACAAATCTATTCATCAAAACGTATCTTTTTTTATTCTTTCCATAATGTGACATCACAGTATAAAATGAATTCCTCTCTATGCACTCCATAATAAAATAGGATTATTTTTGTGTAAAGAAAATATTAACAACTTAAAAAAAACATCTCTATAAAATCTCCCATCTAAACAAAGTTTTATTAAAAAATTTCCCTTTTATTTTCTTAAAATATAATTTATGACATAACATTTACAACAGATAGATACAGCAAGTACTCCTCCTCCTCCAATTTTCCTCCTCTTCCTCCTCCTCCAGTATTCCTCCTCCTGCTCCTCCTCTTCCTCCTCCTCCTGCTCCTCCTCTTCCTCCTCCTCCAGTATTCCTTCTACTCCTCCTCTTCTTCCTCCTCCTCCTCCAATATTACTTCTCTTCCTCCTCCTCAAATATTCCTCCTTTTCCTCCTCCTCCATTATTCCCTGCCCTCCTCCTCCAGTATTCCACCTCCTCCTCTTCCTCCTCCTTCTCCAATATTCCCCCTCCTCCTCCAATATTCCCCCTCCTCCAATATTCCATCTCCTCCTCCTCCTCCAATATTCCTCCTCTTCCTTCTCTAATATTCCTCTTCCTCCTCTAATATTCCTCCTCCTTCTCCAATACTCCTCCTCCTCCTTTTCCTCCTCCAATATTCCTCCTCCTCCTCCTCCAATATTCCTCCTCCTCCTTTTTCAATATTCCTCCACATCCTCCTCTTCCTCCACCTCCTTCTCCAATATTCCTCTTCCTCCTCCAATATTCCTCCTCTTCCTCCTCCTCCTTAAATATCCCTCCTCCTCTTCCTCCTCCAATATTCCTCCTCTTCCTCCTCCTCCTTAAATATCCCTCCTCCTCTTCCTCCTCCAATATTCCTCTTCTTCCTCCACCTCCTCCAATATTCCTCCTCCTTCTCCTCCTCTTCTTCCTCCTCCAATATTTCTATTCCTCCTCCTCCTCCTCCAATACTCCTCCTCCTCATACATCGTCGTCATTCTAAGTTATTCTCCTTTACAAACACCCTAAAGCTGAACTCCGGGCAGAAATGTATTGTTACATTCATTCATTATTTCTCTCAATGCAATCAATCAGTGTTAAGTATCCAAATTTGTATTTGGCATCAGCCTTATGCAATCCTTGTACAGCTGAGCTCAGGGAGGGGGAGGGAGAAGCTGCACAAAAAAAGCCAACTGCCAGTTGTGTTGCAGGACAAGGATCATGCTGTTTGGAGGAGAGAGCAGAGTGACAGAAAGATGAGCTCATCAGTCTGCTGCTTCTCCTCTCGCTGTCCAATTACAAACTGGGGGTGGGGAGGGACAGTGTTAAGTGTTACTGAACTGTGTAAGTGTTACTGAACTGCAAAAGAGACTAAATCAGGCCTCCTGCCCTGTTAGACAGGACTGTGCTGTGTAGCAGAGCTGTGTAACTCTCAGGACTGGATGAACAGAAGTACAAGTCCTTTGGGTGGTAAGTCAGATCCATGTTATTGGTGTATTTTAGCTGTTTGCCCGGAGTTCAGCTTTAATAAAATGTCCATACAATGCGATTCCCCTTCACCAGCCTCAATTCACACAGCTTTCACACCAGGGTAAGGGTCTTTATCCAAGTCATGTGACCGGCGTTTTCAAATCCTATTGGACGCCACTGAAAATAACCGTCCTTATCCCGCTGTGTGAGCTTTGCGGATGCAGCCAATGGGATTTGCTAAAGGCAAACAGACTCTTCCCCCCTGCAGGGGAATTCCCCCCAGAACTTAGTACATGAGGGGGGGGGGAGCTCTGCTGACTTCCATCATCCAATCATCTGCAAGGAAAAAATACTGTTTTAAAATTTTCCTTGCATGTGATTGGATGTTCTTTGTAAAGTGAATTTTCATCACATTTATGATGTTTGTCTTTAGTAAATCCCCCCCGATGGAAGATCGGGGGTCACTCTGGACATATAAGAACCTAAAACAGACATTTCCCGTCTGATCGGATCTCATCGATTTCTATAAAGTTATTGGATGTTGAAGAAAAACATTTTGTATCACATAAAAGGCGACACACACAGTGAGATCCGAAGACAAATCCAATGGAACCACTGAGCTCATCAAACCCGCAAATAAATAACATCTCTTCGTTTTGGTCATTAGTGGTGAAGTCATGTGACCCGCGAGTGGGCGGGGCGGGGCGGGTTCGGTCAGCGTTGGTTGTAGCAAGCTGAAAAGATTCGCCAAAATGAATCCACAATCAGCCAATCAAATCTGTTTTCCTGAAAAATGATTTAAAACTCTCAGAAAAGTCCCAAAGAAACGTCAGTTCAATGTTATGGCGGCAACTGCCAATCCGCCATCAGCTGACAATAAAGTATTCCTGACAATGAGAAATAATAGAAACGATCAATGTGTCAGTCCTAAGATGTGGGGGGAGGGGAGGGGTGGGGGGATGATGATGGTTGTAGTAGTGTGATGGGATGATACACCCGGCCCTGACACTGAATTATCATTCCTCCTCTCAGAACATTTCCTGACGGTTGTTATAAAAAGTAAAAAAAAAATAAATGATTGTTTCTGATATTTAATTATTATTATTATTAGTAATAATAATAATAATAATAATAATATAATGATAATAATAACAATAATAATAATAATATTGTAATATAATTCAAATATCTTAATATATATATATATATATATATATATATATATATATATATATATATATATATATATATATATATATATATATAAAATTACTATTATATCATTATATTTCATTATTAATATTATTATATTATCATTATTAACAATAATAATATTCATAATAATATATTATGATAATAATATTATCATTATATTTCATTATTATTATCACCATTATGTTATTATTATTATTACTATTAATAATATAATGATAATAATAATAACAATAATAATGATAATAATACTAATAATTAATATAATTCAGATATCATTATTATTATTTATTACTATTATATCATTGTATTTCATTATTATTAATGTTATTATATTATCATTATATTATTGTTATTAATAATAATAATAAT
The DNA here is from genome assembly GCF_042186555.1 of Aquarana catesbeiana. Taxonomy (NCBI): domain Eukaryota; kingdom Metazoa; phylum Chordata; class Amphibia; order Anura; family Ranidae; genus Aquarana; species Aquarana catesbeiana. The sequence goes on from NC_133331.1 coordinate 16,163,467, forward strand.
AATAATAATAATAATAATATCAAAAATGATATATTATGATAATAATATCATTATATTTCATCATCATTATTATTATTATCTTTATGTTATTATTATTAATATATTATTATTAATAATAGTAATAATGATGATGATGATTAAATGATAATAATAATAATAATAATAAAATATAATTCCAATATCATTATTATTATTACTACTATTATATCATTATATTTTATTATTATTAATGTTATCATTATATTATCATTATATTATTGTTATTATTATTATTGATGATGATAATAATAATAATAATAATAATAATAATAATAATAATAATAATAAAATATGATGACAATAATGATAATATTATTAATATTATTATTATTATCATCATCATTATATTTAATTATTATTATCATTATATTATTATTATTCATAATAATAATAAATAATAATATTATATTTAATTATTGTTTTTTTTTCACAAAATCCATCCCAAATCAAATTATTAAACCCCAAAAACAAACATTTATCACATTACAGATTACCAATCCTTAGATGTGATAGCTACAATTGTTTTATTTTATTTTTTTTAGGCTTTCTTTCTTTTATATTTTTATCTGGTGATCCAGGAAGAAAGTCTGCTGTTTTTCAAAAGAACAAGCTGTCCTGCAGACGTATCGGTTACAGGGATGATACAAACCATTTACCACTGGCAGGGGTGCTTACCATGATCAGCGTTTATTTATTGATATAAAACCTTTATCCCAAAAGGAACAAAACTGTTTCTGTAACTGACTATAAAGTGTGAGCTGGAGTTTGGTTTCAATTTGTTAATGTATTTAAATCTGTTAGTCAATCTACCCCCCCCCCCCCACCGACTGAAGGGGCTGCTGTCCAAAGGTGACCCCTGTGCTCCTTCCTCCAGATTGGGGGGGGGGCTCTAACACAGGAGGTGTGTTACTGGTCAGATCACAAGGTGAAAAGCCTAAAGAAATAAAACTAATGCAGCCACCACATCTAATGATTGTTAAGCTGCAATATATGAGATTTCTGGTTTGGGGTTTCATATTAATGATACATCTGAGCTTCACCTCTTTGTGTGATTCCATTATCAGTCCATGGAAGGAACATTCCAACCAATCTGGTCCTCATTGTTCCCTTTCTACATCCCCCATGTAAACATTCCATAGGACACTAGAGGGCGCTGTGGTAGAGGGGATCCTCTATGGATCCTCTATGGGTCTCATCTGTGAGATTTGATTTCTTTGCACCAACATTCACTTTTCGGGGGGCTCCCTTCTTCTCATCCAGGGTGTGCGGGGAGCACCCCGAAAAACATCGTCCTGGAAATGCAAATGATTCAATAACTCATGTTGTGAGTTCACCAATACGGCTCCAATCACCACAGGAAGAGTTGGTCCAAAATGTCCCAAGCAATGGGGGGGCTTTTCCTGGTGGAAATTAATAATAATAATCATGTAAAGTGTAAAGATGGAGCAGCCAGTAAAATACGTAACAAGATGCAAAACTGAGTATTTTTCCCACTTTTAAAAACCTGATTGTAAAATCATTTAGGGGCCCCAGACAATAAGTGTCCACAATGGGGGGGGCACAATGAGCGTCCGCAATGAGGGGCCACAATGAGCGTCCAGACTGAGGGGCAACAATGAGGGGCCACAATGAGAATTCACAATGAGCATCCACAATGAGGGGCCACAATAAGGAACTGCAATGAGGGGCAACGATGAGTGTCCACAATGAGGGGCAATAATGAGCGTCCACAATGAGGGGCCACAATGAGCGTCCACAATGAGGGGCCATAATAAGGGACCTCAATGAGGGGCCACAATGAGCTTCTACAATGAGGGGCAACAATGAGCATCCAGAATGAGGGGCAACAATGAGTGTCCACAATGAGGGGCAACAATGAGTGTCCACAATGAGGGGCAACAATGAGGGGCCACAATGAGGAGCAACATTGAGCATCCAGAATGAGGGGCAACAATGAGCATCCAGAATGAGGGGCAACAATGAGCATCCAGAATGAGGGGCAACAATGAGGGGCAACAATGAGGGGCAACAATGAGCATCCAGAATGAGGGGCAACAATGAGAGGCCACAATGAGGGGCAACAATGTGGGGCCACGATGAGGGGCAACAATGAGCGTCCAGAATGAGGGGCAACAATGAGCATCCAGAATGAGGGGCCACAATGAGGGGCAACAATGAGGGGCAACAATGAGCATCCAGAATGAGGGGCAACAATGAGAGGCCACAATGAGGGGCAACAATGTGGGGCCACAATGAGGGGCAACAATGAGCGTCCAGAATGAGGGGCAACAATGAGGGGCCACAATGAGCATCCACAATGAGGGGCCACAATAAGGGACTGCAATGAGGGGCAACGATGAGTGTCCACAATGAGGGGCAACAATGAGGGGCAACAATGAGGGGCAATAATGAGCGTTCACAATGAGGGGCCACAATGAGCGTCCACAATGAGGGGCAACAATGAGCGTCCACAATGAGGGGCCACAATGAGCGTCCACAATGAGGGGCCACAATGAGGGGCCACAATGAGGGGCCACAATGAGGAGCCACAATGAGGGGCAACAAGGAGGGGCTACAAGGAGTGTCTACAATAAGGGGCTGCAATGAGGGGTCACAATAGGTTGGACTTGACGGCTTTATGGTCTTTTTTCAACCTCACCTACTATGTAACAATGAGGGGCCACAATGTGCATCCACAATAAGTGGCCTGAGCTCAGTGGAAGGGGGGGGGGTGATAAATCGTTGCCATCCTTTTATATATGTAAACATCTGTTGATTTATTGGTAATTGTAACACCAGAATACCTGGAATAGGGCTGATGTGAGCCGCCCCCCATGGAGGTAGATTGGACCACCTATATGTGTCAGAGATACGTCATCCGCCATTTGTCCGCGGACAATCCTCATTGGTAATCTAAAGGGAAAAGCTAAATCCCTGAGTTCCCCTTCACATCTGAGAGTAGCGAGGAACGTGCATTCTCACTTGTGTTTGTTTTTTGGGGTTTTTTTGCTTGTTTTTCATGCGTTAGTGGGCTGCCCTTTTTCAGATTCGGGGCGTCGGGCATTTTTTTCAGTGCGCGTTTTGGTGCATTTGTTGCGAGTTTTGTAATGTGACAAACGCACAGCAAAAAACACGTCTGCAACCCGCACTTGGGGTGCTAATAATGAATCACTTATATACCGGGCACTTTCACCCCCTTCCTGCCCAGGCCAATTTTCAGCTCTCAGCACTGTCACACTTTGAATGACAATTACACGGTCATGTAACACTGTACTCATATGACATTTTTATCATTTTCTTCCCACAAATAGAGCTTTCTTTGGTGGTATTTAATGACCACTGAGTTTTTTTATTCTTTGCTAAACATACAAGAAATGTTCTTTTGCAAAAAAAAATATTTTTCTTCTTTACTGATGGGCACTGATGAGACTGCACTGATGGGCACTGATGAGGCTGCACTGATGGGTACTGCACAGTTTTTGGCTAGCCACTGGGATTTTCGTTTTTGGAAACAGCGTGAATTATTTTTGCATTGGCAAAATCACGCTGCTCCTTCAGGAATTTCACAGTTCAGCCTCCACCCGTTGGTAGCTGGGGGTATTACAGGTGTCTTAGGGGGTGCTATATATTGGGGAAGGGAGGGCTCCCTAACTGCGGGCTCCCCCATTTATTCATGTAGGATTATACTGTTTACAGGGAGGGTTAGATAGTTTGGTGGGGTCCCATTGCTTTGGGTATACCCACCATATCTATCTTTTAAGGGGTGGTTGTGAATTATTATATATTTTTGTATTTTGCTTATTATAGCTAATAAATTACTGTGTAGTTTACTCTTCAGGGTGTGTTTTTGGTCATTCATTTTTATATTTTTCTAATTTTGGTCTCACTGATGGGCACTGATGAGCATTGATAAGGCGGCACTGATGAGGAGGCACTGATGGGCATTGATAAGGCGGCACTGATGAGGAGGCACTGATGGGCATTGATAAGGCGGCACTGATCGGCACTAATGAGGCTGCACTGATGGGCACTGATCGGCTGCACTGATGGGCTCTGATGAGTTTTTTTAATTTTTGCTAAACATACAAAAAATTTTTCAAATAAGTAATTTTTCTTCTTTACTGATGGGCACTGATGAGGTTGCACTGATGGGCACCGATGAGGTTGCACTGATGGGCACTAATGAGGCTGCACTGATGGGAACTGATGAGGCTGCACTGATGGGCACTGGTGAGGCTGCACTTATGGGCACTAATGAGGCTGCACTGATGGGAACTGATGAGGCTGCACTGATGGGCATTGGTGAGGCTGCACTGATGGGCACTGATGAGGCTGCCCTGATGGGCATTGATAAGGTGGCACTGATCGGCACTAATGAGGCTGCACTGATGGGCACTGATCGGCCACACTGATGGGCTCTGATGAGTTTTTTTAATTTTTGCTAAACGTACAAAAAAAGTTGTGTTATAAAATTTTTCAAATAAGTAATTTTTCTTCTTTACTGATGGGCACTGATGAGGTTGCACTGATGGGAACTGATGAGGCTGCACTGATGGGCACTGGTGAGGCTGCACTTATGGGCACTAATGAGGCTGCACTGATGGGAACTGATGAGGCTGCACTGATGGGCACTGGTGAGGCTGCACTGATGGGCACTGATGAGGCTGCCCTGATGGGCGCTGATGAGGCTGCACTGATGGGCACTGATGAGGCTGCACTGATAGGTACTAATGAGCACTGATAGGCATTGATAAGGCGGCACTGATGGGCATTGATAAGGTGGCACTGATGGGCATTGATAAGGTGGCACTGATGGGCATTGATAAGGCGGCACTGATCGGCACTAATGAGGTTGCACTCATGGGCACTGGTAGGCTGCACTGATGGGCACTGATGGGCATTGATAAGGCGGCACTGATGAGGCAGCACCGATGGGCACTGAAAGGCAGCTCTGATATGCTGCACTGATGGACACTGATTGACACTGATGGTCAGTGCCCTAAATATCAGTGTAAATGTGTGCTGTCACAGAATCGCCAGTTGTCGACTTTCCTTTACTTGACGATAACTGGCATTTGTTTACATGTGATGAGCTATGATTGGCCCTTTGATCTAGATCTGTGATCAGCTGTGTGGGCGTGGGGTTCTGGGATGATGTCAGTAGACACCCTCCCAGAACTGGATGACCACACTAGCTGTCATTCGGCTATAGCGCTGATATCAGCCTCACGCTGACTTTAGAGTTTTGGTGGCAGATGACCCTAGTGGGAGACCCCAGAGTGGGATGACTATGGAAAAATATATAGTCTCATTGAAAACTAATGTGTATGACATTCTTCTTCTCACCGTAAGGAGAGAGGCGCTTCCTGCTGCCCACCATAACTAGTTTTAATGGAAGGACATCACCCCAACCACCCATCTTGGAAGACACATTATCAGTGAACAACAATGTAAGGGTGATTCAACTGTGTCTACAAATCACTGATCACACTAACATACAGTAAGATGAAGATTGCTAAATTATATTAGGGGTTCCCCCAGACCTAAACATTTTGAGGGTTCCCCCTAGAGCAGTGGTCTCCAAACTCCATACGCAAGAGGTTGGATGCAGCCCTTTGTTTGCCTTTTTCTGGCTTCTGGGCCACTATTCCTCCAACTGACACCAATGATGGAGTACTATTCCTCCCACTGATACCAATGATGCAGCACTATTCCTCCAACTGACACCAATGATGGGGCACTATTCCTCCCACTGATACCAATGATGGGGCACTCTTCCTCCCACTGATACCAATGATGGGGCACTATTCCTCCCACTGATACCAATGACAGCGCACTATTCCTCCAACTGCCACTCTCTATAATGTCTATGTAGAAGGAAGACTCGTATTTTAGCCATCCTCTACACCACATGTGTCAAACACAAGGCCCGTGGGCCGAATCCAGTGCACCAGGCCATTTTATGTGGCTCTCACACTTCTCTTGCAGCTGCTGCACCCCTCTCATCTCTGCCCCACGTTGTCTCAGCAGTCTGCAGCAGAGAGGAGGAAGAACACCTCCGCCAGATCCTGCTCTTCTCCGTGCAACCGATAAGAGTCTTGTCTCTGACCTCCCCCCATCTCAGCAGTGGGAAGCACCCCCTCGTCTCCGCCTCCCCTGGTCTCAGCATTCAGCTGACTCCAGCCCTCCTCTGGTCCTCTTCCACATCCTACACTTTCTGCTTCCAAGCTCCACCTCCAGTTTCCTCCCGGAAGTAGCACATGGTAAGAGGGGTGCACTGGGATGTAAGGGAGGATGGGGGACTGTTGGCTTCTGATGTTGGGGAGGGGGGCTGGGGTGCTCTAGACTTCTGCTTATAATAATTATGATAATAATACAATTCTATGCCAGTTGAAAAGGAGGGTCACTGGTATCATCCACAAGAAACTTGGAGGAACACACCATGGCAGAACCATCTTCCGTCTGAGCAATCTCCAATAAAGTTTCTTGTGGATGATACCAGAGGTGTGTGATCCTCCTTTTTTGGATGTGCATCCTCTGCTACAGGAGTGTGAGTGGGCTCTATACCGGTCTTCACCCGCCCTTCGAAGTTATTACTAAAACCAGAAATAATGGTATACAGAGACAATTATTTCATATGATACTACCCAAATGACCCTGATCAAAAGTTTACATACCCTGGTGATTTTGGCATGATAACATGCACACAAGTTGACACAAAGGGGTTTGAATGGCTATTTAAAAGGTAACCATCCTCACCTGTGATCTGTTTGCTTGTAATTAGTGTGTGTGGTCTGACAGACCCTTGCATCTTTCATCCAGTGCTGCACTGACATTTCTGGATTCTGAGTCATGGGGGAAAGCAAAAGAATTGTCAAAGGATCTGCGGGAAAAGGTAGTTGAAATGTATAAAACAGGAAAGGGATATAAAAAGATATCCAAAGAATTGAGAATGCCAATCAAGCAGTGTTCAAACTCTAATAAAGAAGTGGAAAATGAGGGGTTCTGTTGAAACCAAACCACGGTCAGGTAGACCAACTAAAATTTCAGCCACAACTGCCAGGAAAATTGTTCGGGATGCAAAGAAAAACCTACAAATAACTTCAGGTGAAATACAAGACTCTCTGAAAACATGTGGTGTGGCTGTTTCAAGATGCACAATAAGGAGGCACTTGAAGAAAGATGGGCTGCATGGTCAAGTCGCCAGAAGAAAGTCATTACTACGCAAATGCCACAAAGTATCCGCTTACAATACGCCAAACAGCACAGAGACAAGCCTCAGACCTTCTGGCACAAAGTTATTTGGAGTGATGAGACCAAAATTTAGCTTTTTGGCCACAACCATTAACACTACATTTGGAGAGGAGTCAACAAGGCCTATGATGAAAGGTCCACCATTCCTACTGTGAAACACGGAGGTGGATTGCTGATGATTTGGGTATGTGTGAGCTACAAAGGCACAGGAAATTTGGTCAAAATTGATGGCAAGATGAATGCAGTATGTTGTCAAAAAATACTGGAGGAACATTTGCATTCATCAGCCAGGAAGCTGCGCCTAGGACGTACTTGGACATTCCAACATGGCAATGATCCAAAACACAAGGCTTCTGGATCCAGGTTCTGGATTGGCCATCTCAGTCTCCTGACCTCAATATCACTGATCCACTCTGGGGAGATCTCAAACGTGCAGTTCATGCAAGACAGCCCAAGAATTTACAGGAATGGGAAGCTTTGCCAACTGAGAAGATAAAGATCCTCATCCACAAATACCACAAAAGACTTCAAGCTGTCATTGATGCTAAAGGAGGAAATACACGTGTAGCGCTGGTAGTTTTGTGATCTACCATTTGATAGGTAAATTTAGTGAATTGCTCGTTATAGGAAGCTAGACTTGCCTCTGTTCCAGCTTGGCTGACATTGAGTGTGGTTCCACATTGTGCCGGTGGGTGTCGTTGTCACCATTGGCGGGTGTTGGAAAAGCAACGTGTTAAAGCGGATGAGTGCTCCTCTGTCCCGGAGACAACTCGGTGGAGGTGGTCCTCCGAGTTGCATTCTGGGAGAGGGTATTTATGGGACAGACACCATGTTTAGGGGTTTGTTTTCAGCCATCTGCTGGCCCTCCTGGCTGACAGGTATGTGTTAGAGTACCACCTCGTGGTCCTCCGTTCCGGAGGCCCGCGTCGCTGCGGCGCGTGGGTGGGCCCAGAAGCCTGTCTGGGGCCTACCACAGCAGCAGAGGAATGGTCCTGAGCTGTCTATCCAGAGTGAAGAAGCTGGACAACCGAGGAGATCCCAGGGGAGGACCCGTCATGGAAGGATCATGAAGAGTCCTGGTCTGGAGAGGGGCCTGGTGACTCGGTTGGAGGACGTATCCTGAAGTAGTCTTATTACATGGTACTGCCGGGTTGGCTTAGAGGTCCAAGTACTGTGTCTGACATTCATCGTGAACCAATACATCCTGTGGCAGAGGATGGTATGGGTTTATTTCAAGCAAGTCTGTGGCAGAGACTTTTGTTCGTGCTACGTATTGGCTGCTAGGCAAGTGAGAGAGGCCTATCCAGGCGAGCAAAGATCGTGTCCCACAAAAGGGGATTGCATTCAATTACAGTATTCAACCTTAAAGTGGAGTTCCACCCACTTTTACAACTCTTCAGCATCCCCCACTAAACTGTGCACTGTAAACAAATTGGATATTTTTTATTTTTTTTTCTCAGCACCTACTGTATATTTGCTGTATTCATTTTTCACTTTCTCCTCCCTGGCCGCGGCCCATCGCATCATTTCCTGTTTGCAATGCCTTCTGGGAAGGGGCGGCAACTTCCTCTGACACTGCCGTTGCTATGGAAACCTGACCTCAAACCTATTACACTGCTTGTGCTGCACTGAGCATGTGCGAGATCTGCAAGGATGAGATCCAGGAAGAAATACAGTCTGGCTTCAGATGCCCACACTTAAGATGGCCACGGCCTCTTGTAAGTTTATAAAATAACAAATTACTGCTATAAACTAGCAAAACAGACCTTAGTTTACAGACTAACTTTACTAGAATACATTAAGCTTGTGTATTATAGGGGTATTTTTATTTAAAAAGTATAATTTTGGCCGGAACACCACTTTAAAGGATGTTCTAAAGAAACCTAAAGAAAGGTATTTGAGCTTCCCTGCAGTTTTCCTCCTGCCTCTTTCCTGCTACTTCCTTCATTACTTGGTTCAATAAAGCATTGAAAACGTACTCAAGTGTTGGTGCTTATATCGTCCAGAGGTAAACTCAACGGAACCCTAGACCCGGTGCCGGTGAAACAGAGGTATCGAGAGTGAAGGTAACAAGCCCACTTAAACCAGCAGCTCCACCGAGAGTTAGTGCTACACACGGTATTAATAACTTAAGAACTGGGGTATGTAAACTTTTGATTTGGGTTATTTGGGTAGTTTCTGTTGTCATTATGATTTAAAAAGATTATACACAGTTGATTGATAATAAATGCCCAAACACTAATCATGAGCGAAATAAAAGTTTTTGTCTTACAGATACAACCGGCACTTTTGAGGGGTACCAAAATGCCGATGTGGCCGGCGATGAGTTGGTCTCCCCTGATCTACACTGTGCGTCTCTCCATCTGTATAAAACGGTTTTGTAGGATTGCTGTTAGTGGGAAGCAGGAAGCTCAGGAACCCCCGTTGGCTTCTCCGTCCTGAATCATAACTCAGTCAAAGCCTCCAGCAGTGCCGGATCACCGTCTGCCACCTCCCCCGCTGTGTGTGTGCGGTTTAATGGAGGCAGCGCAGGGAAAGACGACCCACAACCCTTCCTGCCCGGGGAGAGCAGAGCGGTCGGGGTGCTGAGGAGAATTTTTACAGATGTTTATGGACATGTTCCTGTCTGATCTCAATTAACGTTTTACAATTTCTGCGAGTTCACGGCACATAAATTACCTTCTACTGCCGACCTGCCATGGATATCGATGGCACACACAGAAATGTCAGAGAAAATCAAGAGGCTTCAACTTGAAATGAGCTCAGCCGGTCACATCCTGGCACACCGCCATCCAATTATGGGGCAGAACCAAGTTATAGGTCACCGGGACAGAGTGACTGATGAAGGTGCAGCCCAGGTGTGCAGAGGACGGGCGGCAACCTCTATGACATTGGTGTCTCCTGTGGAGCAATTTCCCCTCATTTCCTGTGTGGTCACTGGCACAGGAAGTGATCTACATCAATAAAAAACACTTGTTCTTAGCAGACTGGGTAACCCTAAATCTGGCCATACACCTATAGATTTCTCTTGTTAAACCCAAACAGTGAAATCCAATCACAATACCCAAACGGTGCCTGCATCTGATAGGTTGGTACATCTGACCGGATGAAGTCACTGTTTAGCCAAGGATTTTCCATCCAGCTCCAACAACAAAAATCAAATGAAAGATGGACTTCTGTCCAGCTGGATGAGGCCAGCAGGACCTCCCAAGGTTGACGCTGATCCATCTACGGAGGCCTTCAAAGCCTAACTCCAGGTTTCTTGTGGCTTTAAATAGAAGGAACCACTCTAGTTCAGTGGAGGTGGGGACATTCTACACACTGGGGGGAACCACTGCTCTGAATGGGGGAGGGGTATTCTTCATTCTGGAGGGAACAACTGCACTCAATGGGGGAGGAGGTTTTCTACATACCGGGGGAAACCACTGCAGACAGCACTCAATGGAGGAGTGGGTGCTATGCTACACACCGGGGGGAACCACTGCGCTCAGTGGCGGAGGAGGTATTCTACATACTGGAGGGAACCACTGTGCTCATTGTGGGGGGGGTATTCTACACACTAGGGGGGAACCACTGTGCTTAATAATGGGGGGGGGGGTGTTCTACACACTAGGGGGAACCAATGTGCTTATTAAATCGGGTAGGGGGTATTCTACACACTAGGGGAACCACTGCGTTCAAGGGGGGTATTCTACATACTGGAGGAAACCACTGTGCTCAATGAGGGAGGGGGTATTCTTCATACTGGAGGAAACCACTCCGTTCAGTGGGGGAGGGAGTATTCTACACATTGAGGGGAACCACTATGGTCAGTGGGGGAAGGGAAATTCTACACACCAGGGGGAATCACTGCTCTCCATGAAGGAGGGGGTATTCTACATACCAGAGGGTACCCACCGGGGGAGAACTGCTGTATTTTACCCACCGGAAGGAACCACAGCACATACTAGGGGGAGCCATTGTGTTCATTGAAGAAAAGGGGGTATTCTACATAACAGAGGGAACCGAACCACTGTGCTCATTGGGGGAGGGGGTATTCTACACACCGGGGGGGGGACCACTGCACTCATTGGGGGAGGGGGTATTCTACACACCGGGGGGGGGACCACTGCACTCATTGGGGGAGGGGGTATTCTACACACCGGGGGGGGGACCACTGCACTCATTGGGGGAGGGGGTATTCTACACTCCGGGGGGGGGACCACTGCACTCATTGGGGGAGGGGGTATTCTTCACACCACGGGGGGGACCACTGCGCTCATTGGGTAAGGGGGTATTCTACACACCGGGGGGGGGACCACTGCACTCATTGGGGGAGGGGGTATTCTTCACACCAGGGGGGGGACCACTGTGCTCATTGGGTAAGGGGGTATTCTACACACCGGGGGGGGGGGACCACTGCGCTCATTGGGGAAGGGGGTATTCTTCACACCAGGGGGGGGACCACTGCGCTCATTGGGGAAGGGGGTATTCTACACACCGGGGGGGGGGACCACTGTGCTCATTGGGGAAGGGGGTATTCTACACACCGGGGGGGGGGACCACTGTGCTCATTGGGGAAGGGGGTATTCTACACACCGGGGGGGGGGGGACCACTGCACTCATTGGGGGAGGGGGTATTTTTCACACCGGGGGGGACCACTGCGCTCATTGGGGAAGGGGGTATTTTTCACACCGGGGGGGGGACCACTGCGCTCATTGGGGAAGGGGGTATTCTACACACCGGGGGAGAACTGCTGTATTCATTAAGGGAGGGGGTATTCTACCCACCGGAAGGAACCACAGTACACACTAGGGGGAGCCACTGTGTTCATTGAAGAAAAGGGGGTATTCTACATAACAGAGGGAACCGTTGCATTCATGGGGGAGGGGTGTACTGCACACTGGAGGGGAACCACTGTGCTCATTGGGTGGGTATTCTACACACCGGGGGAGGGGGAACCAAAAGTTTGAATGTGGATAATGCCACATTATGGCCACTAGATGGTGCTGGCAGTTATCATAAATAAGTATGCTCCTCATCGTCATCTAGTGGCCAAAATGCTGTATTTTCTCAATTTACACATCTAAATGACAGAGAATAGAGCCGGAGAACATTTGATTTTGCCTAATTTGCACAAAATAAAATGTACTTTAGTTTTGGAGGAGGAACAGCTATGCATATATTTTTTTTTAAATAAATACCTCCCCATATGCATGGAAGATTTTCTTGCACAAGCAAATGGTACCTGTCTTCCCAGAACCGCCCCTGATGTGTTTTATTATTAGTAGGGACTTTATACACTATATTACCAAAAGTATTGGGACACCTGCCTTTACACACTGGCATCCCAGTCTTAGTCCGCAGGGTTCAATATTAAGTTGGTCCTCCCTTTGCAGCTATAACAGCTTCAACTCTTCTGGGAAGGCCGTCCGCAAGGTTTAGGAGTGTGTCTATGGGAATGTTTGACCATTCTTCCAGAAGAGCATTTGTGAGGTCAGGCACTGATGTTGGATGAGAAGGCCTGGCTCGCAGTCTCCGCTCTAATTCATCCCAAAGGTGTTCTATCGGGTTGAGGTCAGGACTCTGTGCAGGCCAGTCAAGTTCCTCCACCCCAAACTCGCTCATCTAAGCCTTTATGGACCTTGCTTTGTGCAGTCATGAACTAAGACTGGGATGCCATTAAAGTTCCAATACCTCCCAATACTTCTGGCACTATAGCGTATTTCTGTAAAGAGACTCCAGAGATCGGTTCTTTGTACAACTCTGTTGTATATGTCAGAAATATAAATGGATAAAACAAATAAATAACACATAATGCTATATCTACCACACTCGGCATTAGCTTGCCCGTGGCACGCTATCCTATGCCATCCCTAGAGTCAGCCCAGGAAATGTTATTTATTAGAAGGAACCGTCGGAGGAATGATGAGCTGGGTGTATGCAGATCTGATGTTGTGGGGGATGTACAGTATCTCACAAAAGTGAGTACACCTCTCACATTTCTGTAAATATTTTCTTCTATCTTTTCATGTGACAACACTGAAGAAATGACACTTTGCTACAATGTAAAGTAGTGAGTGTACAGCTTGTATAACAGTGTAAATTTGCTGTCCCCCCAAAATAACTCAACACACAGCCATTAATGTCTAAACAACAAAAGTGAGTACACCCCTAAGTGAAAATGTCCAAATTGGGCCCAATTAGCCATTTTCCCTCCCCGGTGTGATGTGACTCGTTAGTGTTACAAGGTCTCAGGTGTGAATGGGGAGCAGGTGTGTTAAATTTGGTGTTATCGCTCTCACTCTCTCATACTGGTAACTGGAAGTTCAACATGGCACCTCATGACAAAGAACTCTCTGAGGATCTGAAAAAAAAGAATTGTTGCTCTACATAAAGATGGTCTAGGCTATAAGAAGATTGCCAAGACTCTGAAACTGAGCTGCAGCACGGTGGCCAAGACCATACAGAGGTATAACAGTACAGGGTCCACTCAGAACAGGCCTCGCCATGGTCCACCAAAGAAGTTGAGTGCACGTGCTCAGCGTCATATCCAGAGGTTGTCTTTGGGAAATAGACGTATGAGTGCTGCCAGCATTGCTGCAGAGGTTGAAGGGGTGGGGGGTCAGCCTGTCAGTGCTCAGACCATATGCCACACACTGCATCAAATTGGTCTGCATGGCTGTCATCCCAGAAGGAAGCCTCTTCTAAAGATAATACACAAGAAAGCCCACAAACAGTTTTCTGAAGACAAGCAGACTAAGGACATGGATTACTGGAACCATGTCCTGTGGTCTGATGAGACCAAGATAAACTTATTTGGTTCAGATGGTGACAAGCGTGTGTGGAGGCAACCAGGTGAGGAGTACAAAGACAAGTGTGTCTTGTCTACAGTCAAGCATGGTGGTGGAGTGTCATGGTCTGGGGCTGCATGAGTGCTGCCGACACTGGGGAGCTACAGATCATTGAGGGAACCATGAATGCCAACATGTACTGTGACATACTGAAGCAGAGCATGATCCCCTCCCTTCAGAGACTGGGCCGCAGGGCAATATTCCAACATGATAACGACCCCAAACACACCTCCAAGACAACCACTGCCTTGCTAAAGAAGCTGAGGGTAAAGGTGATGGACTGGCCAAGCATGTCTCCAGACCTAAACCCTATTGATCATCTGTGGGACATCCTCAAACGGAAGGTGGAGGAGTGCAAGGTCTCTAACATCCACCAGCTCTGTGATGTCATCATGGAGGAGGGGAAGAGGACTCCAGTGGTAACCTGTGAAGCTCTGGTGACCTCCATGCCCAAGAGGGTTAAGGCAGTGCTGGAAAATAATGGTGGCCACACAAAATATTGACACTTTGGGTCCAATTTGGACATTTTCACTTAGGGGTGTACTCACTTTTGTTGCCAGCGGTTTAGACATTAATGGCTGTGTGTTGAGTTATTTTGAGGGGGCAGCAAATTTACACTGTTAAGCTCGGTTCACACATGGGCGGCACGACTTGCAGGTCGCCTCAGCGAGGCGACCTGCAAACGACTGCCGGGGCGACTTGCGAGACGACTTCTGCATAGAAGTCTATGCAAGTCGCCCCAAGTCGCCCCCAAAGTAATACAGGAACCTTTTTCTAAGTCGGAGCGACTTGCGTCGCTCCGATTAGAACGGTTCCATAGCACAGAACGGGAGGCGACTTGTCAGGCGACTAGGTCGCCTGACAAGTCGCCCCAGTGTGAACCGAGGCTTATACAAGCTGTACACTCACTACTTTACATTGTAGCAAAGTGTCATTTCTTCAGTGTTGTCACATGAAAAGATAGAAGAAAATATTTACAAAAATGTGAGGGGTGTACTCACTTTTGTGAGATACTGTATAGGTGGAATGGACCCGTGTATTGTGTGATGTTGTGGGGGATGTATATGTGGGACGGACCTGTGTATTGTGTGATGTTGTGGGGGATGTATATGTGGGACGGACCTGTGTATTGTGTGATGTTGTGGGGGATGTATATGTGGGACGGACCTGTGTATTGTGTGATGTTGTGGGGGATGTATATGTGGGACGGACCTGTGTATTGTGTGATGTTGTGGGGATGTATATGTGGGACGGACCTGTGTATTGTGTGATGTTGTGGGGGATGTATATGTGGGACGGACCCGTGTATTGTGTGATGTTTGGGGGATGTATATGTGAGACGGACCCGTGTATTGTGTGATGTTTGGGGGATGTATATGTGGGACGGACCTGTGTATTGTGTGATGTTGTGGGGGATGTATATGTGGGACGGACCTGTGTATTGTGTGATGTTGTGGGGGATGTATATGTGGGATGGACCTGTGTATTGTGTGATGTTGTGGGGGATGTATATGTGGGATGGACCTGTGTATTGTGTGATGATCATGGGATGTATATGTGAGACGGACCCGTGTATTGTGTGATGTTGTGGGGGATGTATATGTGGGACGGACCCGTGTATTGTGTGATGTTGTGGGGATGTATATGTGGGACGGACCTGTGTATTGTGTGATGTTGTGGGGGATGTATATGTGGGACGGACCTGTGTATTGTGTGTTGTTGTGGGGGATGTATATGTGGGACGGACCCGTGTATAGTGTGATGTTGTGGGGGATGTATATGTGGGACGGTCCCGTGTATTGTGTGATGTTGTGGGGGATGTATATGTGGGACGGACCCGTGTATTGTGTGATGTTGTGGGGGATGTATATGTGGGACGGACCCGTGTATTGTGTGATGTTGTGGGGGATGTATATGTGGGACGGACCCGTGTATTGTGTGATGTTGTGGGGGATGTATATGTGGGACGGACCCGTGTATTGTGTGATGTTGTGGGGGATGTATTTGTGGGACGGACCCATGTATTGTGTGATGTTGTGGGGGATGTATATGTGGGACGGACCCGTGTATTGTGTGATGTTGTGGGGGATGTATATGTGGGACGGACCCGTGTATTGTGTGTTGTTGTGGGGGATGTATATGTGGGACGGACCCGTGTATTGTGTGTTGTTGTGGGGGATGTATATGTGGGACGGACCCGTGTATTGTGTGATGTTGTGGGGGATGTATATGTGGGATGGACCCGTGTATTGTGTGATGTTGTGGGGGATGTATATGTGGGACGGACCTGTGTATTGTGTGATGTTGTGGGGATGTATATGTGGGACGGACCCGTGTATTGTGTGATGTTGTGGGGATGTATATGTGGGACGGACCTGTGTATTGTGTGATGTTGTGGGGGATGTATATGTGGGACGGACCTGTGTATAGTGTGATGTTGTGGGGGATGTATTTGTGGGACGGACCCGTGTATTGTGTGATGTTGTGGGGGATGTATATGTGGGACGGACCCGTGTATTGTGTGTTGTTGTGGGGGATGTATATGTGGGACGGACCCGTGTATTGTGTGATGTTGTGGGGGATGTATATGTGGGACGGACCTGTGTATTGTGTGATGTTGTGGGGGATGTATATGTGGGACGGACCTGTGTATTGTGTGATGTTGTGGGGGATGTATATGTGGGACGGACCTGTGTATTGTGTGTTGTTGTGGGGAATGTATATGTGGGACGGACCCGTGTATTGTGTGATGTTGTGGGGGATGTATATGTGGGACGGACCTGTGTATTGTGTGATGTTGTGGGGGATGTATATGTGGGACGGACCTGTGTATTGTGTGTTGTTGTGGGGGATGTATTTGTGGGACGGACCTGTGTATTGAGTGATGTTGTGGGGGATGTATATGTGGGACGGACCTGTGTATTGTTGTGGGGGATGTATATGTGGGATGGACCTGTGTATTGTGTGATGTTGTGGGGGATGTATATGTGGGACGGACCCGTGTATTGTGTGATGTTGTGGGGGATGTATTTGTGGGACGGACCTGTGTATTCTCCCAGCCACATGTTGGACGGGTTCAGACTGTAGAAGTGGCAGTTCTCAGTAAACCTGTCTGGGAGTTATTTGCAGGCCGGGAACATTGTATAGCGGAAGGTTCGGCCGTTGGACCTCATATTTGGTTGTAGCTTTCATGGCACAAACAATAACTACCGATACCGACAGGCCACGGCGTTCACATTCTTCACCACATAGAAGCCAATGCTGAGAGGAGGGATGGCGATGGTACGCCCGGGCCGCAGCTGTCTGGGTTTGAAGTCCGGGAGGGTCCCATCGTCCACCATCACCAGGGACTGTCCATTCAGATGTACTGACCTGCCATAGAGACACACATATTGTCATTGTTAATATCGGGATCTGTATACGGGACAAGTACAAATCACACTTATAAATCACCAACATGGAGCGTGGACAATCATGGCGGAGGCGTTATTTAAAGGGCCTCTATCTGTGTGATGTGCAGGATTGTAGTTCCATCAAGTCAGCACAAGGGGGAGTTGGTGCAGCTGGATGGCACCAAAATAGATTTTGCATTCTCCCCTCTTCATGTTTGATTTTTTTCTTCTGATAAGAGTAATATATCATTTCGAACAATGCTGAAGTGATTATCTACTTCACCTGTCAGATGCTTAAAGCCCGACTCTGGTTGCCTTGAAGAACAGTAGCCAGCCATTCCTAACAAACATGGAAGTTCTTGCTGCAATACTCACCTCCTGTCCAGAGCAGTCCCCTGCAGACTCACCACCCTGAGATCCAGCACCACTTTTCTTCTGGGCTGCATGACACCCATCTACATCATTCAACTCAACTACAGTGTAGAGCCCATAGCCCTGCATTGGAGGCAAAGACGAAGGATGTCTGGGGATAGTTCACTGAAGTATAGAGGAGAAGAAGAGGGTGCCCTCTGCTGGGGGGGGGAGAGCGCCCTCCGCTGGGGGGGGAGAAGAGGAGAATGCCCTCTGCCAGGGGGAGAAGAGGAGTGTGCCCTCTGCCAGGGGGAGAAGAGGAGAGTGCCCTCTGCTGGGGGGGAGAAGAGGAGAGCACCCTCTGCCAGGGGTAGGGGGGGAGAAGAGGAGAGTGCCCTCTGCTGGGGGGAGAAGAGGAAAGTGCCCTCTGCCGGGGGGAGAGGAGAAGTGCACCCTCTGCTGGGGGAGAAGAGGAGAGCTCCTTCTGCCAGGGGGAGAAGAGGAGATTGTCCTCTGCCATGGGGAGAAGAGAACGTCTTCTGCTGGGGGGGGAGAAGAGGAGAGTGTCCTCTGCTGGGGGGAGAAGAGGTGAACGCCCTCTGCTTGTGGGAGAAAAGGAGTACGTCCTCTGCTGAGGGGAGAAGAGTAGAGTGTTCACTGCCGGGGGAAGAAGAGGAGAGCGTCCTCTGCATGGGAGGAGGGGAGAGGGGACAAGAGCACCCTCTGGCAGAAGAGGAGAATGCCTTCTGCTGGGGGGAAAAGAGGAGAATGCCCTATGTCGGGGGGAGAAGTGGAGACTACCCTCTGCTGGGGGGAGATGAGAAGAGTGTCCTCTACTGGGGGAAGAAGAGAAGAGTGTCCTCTGCTGGGGGGGAGCAGAGGAGAATGCCCCCTGGGGGAGCAGAGGAGAGCACCCTCTGCCGGGGGGGGGGGGAGAAGAAGAGAGTGCCCTCTGCCCGGGGGGTGGGAGAAGAGGAGATCGCCCTCTGCCGTGGGGGAAAATAGTAGAGCCTCCTCTGACGGGGCGGAGAAGAGAAGAACGCCTTCTGCTGGGGGGAAAAGAGGAGAGCGTCCTCTGCCGGGGGAGAAGAGTAGAGCGGCCACTGCCGGGGGAAGAAGAGAAGAGCGTCCTCTGCTGGGGGGAAGCAGAGGAGAATGCCCCCTGGGGGAGCAGAGGAGAAGGCCCTCTGAAGGGGGGAGAGAGAAGAGGAGAACGCCCTATGCCGGGGGGAGAAGAGGAGAGCATCTTCTGTCGGGGGGAGAAGAGGAGAGTGTCCTCTGCTGGGAGGAGAAGAGGAGAACGTCCTCTGCCGGGAGGAGAAGAGGAGAATGCCCTCTGCTGGGAGGGGGAGAGGAAGAGAGCGCCCTCTGCCGGGGGGAGAAGAGGTGAGAGCAATCTGCCAGGGGGAGAGGAGTAGAGCGCCCTCTGCCGGGGAGAGAAGAGGTGAGAGTCCTCTTCCAGGGGGGAGGGGAGGAGAGCGCCCTCAGCCGGGAGAGAAGAGGAGAGCGTCCTCTGCCAGGGGAGAAGAGGAGACTGTCCTCTGCTGGGGGAAGAAAAGGAGAGCACCCTCTACCGGGGGGAGAAGAGGAGGACGCCCTCTGCTGGGGAGAGAAGAGGAGAGCGCCCTTAGCCGGGGCGAGAAAAGGTGAGAGCCCTCTGCCAGGGGGAGAGGAGGAGAGTGCCCTCTGCCATGGTAAGAAGAGGAGAGTGCCCTCTGCTGGAGGGAGAAGAGGAGAATGCCCTCTGCTGGAGGGAGAAGAGGAGAACGCCTTCTGCCGGGGGAAGAAGAGGAAAACTTCCTCTGCCAGGGGAGAAGAGTGTCCTCTGCCAGGGGGAGAAGAGGACAGCTCCCTCTGCAGAGGGGGAAAAGAGGAGAGCGCCCTCTGCCGGGGGGAGAAGAGGAGAGCGTCCTCTGCCAGGGGGAGAAGAGAAGAGGAGAATGCCTTCTGCTGGGGGGAGAAGAGGAGAGTGTCCTCTGCCGGGGGGGAGAAGTGGAGAGTGTCCTCTTCTGGGGGGGAGAAGAGGAGAGCGTCCTCTGCTGGGGGAGAAGAGTAGAGTGTCCACTGCCGGGAGGAGAAGTGGAGAATGCCCTCTGCCGGGGGGGAGAAGAAGAGACTACCCTCACCTGGGGGGGGGGGGGGAGAGCATCCAGAGCCAGGAGGAGAAGAGGAGAATGCCCTTTGCCGGGGGAGAGGAAGAGAGTGCCCTTTGCCGGGGGAGAGGAGGTGAGAGCAATCTGCAAGGGGGAGAGGAGTAGAGCGCCTTCTGCCGGGTGGAGAAGAGGTTAGTGTCCTCTGCCAGGGGGAGAAGAGGAGAGCTTCCTCTGCCAGGGGAGAAGAGGAGAGCGCCCTCTGCTGGAGGGAGAAGAGGAGAACGCCTTCTGCCGGGGGGAGAAGAGGAGAACTTCCTCTGCCAGGGGAGAAGAGTGTCCTCTGCCAGGGGGAGAATAGGACAGCTCCCTCTGCTGAGGGGGAAAAGAGGAGAGTACCCTCTGCCAGGTGGAGAAGAGGAGAGCGTCCTCTGCCAGGGGGAGAAGAGAAGAGGAGAATGCCTTCTGCTGGGGGGAGAAGAGGAGAGTGTCCTCTGTCGGGGGGAGAAGTGTAGACTACCCTCTTCTGGGGGGGAGAAGAGGAGAGCGTCCTCTGCTGGGGGAGAAGAGTAGAGTGTCCACTGCCGGGAGGAGAAGCGGAGAATGCCCTCTGCCGGGGGGAGAGGAAGAGAGTGCCCTCTGCGGGGGGGAGAGGAAGAGAGTGCCCTCTGCCACGGGAAGAAGAAGAGACTACCCTCACCTGGGGGAGGGGGGGGAGGAGAGCGTCCACAGCCAGGAGGAGAAGAGGAGAATGCCCTCTGCCGAGGGGGAGAGGAAGAGAGTGCCCTTTGCCGGGGGAGAGGAGGTGAGAGCAATCTGCAAGTGGGAGAGGAGTAGAGCGCCTTCTGCCGGGTGGAGAAGAGGTTAGTGTCCTCTGCCAGGGGAGAAGAGGAGAGCGCCCTCTGCTGATGGGGAAAAGAGGAGACCACCCTCTGCCAGGGGGAGAAAGGGAGAGCATCCTCTGCCATGGTGAGAAGAGGAGAGCGCCCTCTGCTGGAGGGAGAAGAGGAGAACGCCTTCTGCCGGGGGGAGAAGAGGAGAACTTCCTCTGCCAGGGGAGAAGAGTGTCCTCTGCCAGGGGGAGAATAGGACAGCTCCCTCTGCTGAGGGGGAAAAGAGGAGAGTACCCTCTGCCGGGGGGAGAAGAGGAGAGTGTCCTCTGCCAGGGGGAGAAGAGAAGAATGCCTTCTGCTGGGGGGGGGGGGAGAGGAGACTACCCTCTGCTGGGGGGGAGAAGTGGAGAATGCCCTCTGCCAGGGGGGAGAGAAAGAGAGTGACCTCTGCCGGGGGAGAGGAGGTGAGAGGAATCTGTAAGGGGGAGAGAAGTAGAGCACCCTCTGCCGGGGGGGGGGGAAGAGGTGAGTGTCCTCTGCCAGGGGGAGAGGAGGAGAGCGCCCTTAGCCGGGGGGAGAAGAGGAGAGCGTCCTCTGCCAGGGGAGAAGAGGAGAGCGCCCTCTGCTGAAGGGGAAAAGAGGAGACCGCCCTCTGCCTGGGGGAGAAGAGGAGAGCATCCTCTGCCAGGGAGAGAAGAGGAGACCACCCTCTGCTGGGGGAAGAAGAGGAGAGCGCCCTCTGCCAGGAGGAAGAAATGGAGAGCACCCTCTGCTGGGGGGAGAAGAGGAGAATGCCCCCTGCCGGTGGAAGAAGAGGAGAGCGCCCTTAGCTGGGGGAAGATAAAGGTGAGAGCCCTCTGCCAGGAGGAGAGGAGGAAAAAGCCCTTTGCCATGGGGAGAAGAGGAGAGCGCCCTTGCTGGGGGGAGAAGAGGAGAACTTCCTCTGCCAGGGGGAGAAGAGGACAGCTCCCTCTGCCAGGGGGAGAAGAGGAGAGCGCCCTCTGCCAGAGGGCGAAGAGGAGAGCGCCCTCTGCCAGGGGGAGAAGAGGAGAGTGTCCTCTGCCAGGGGGAGAAGAGGAGAACGCCTTCTGCTGGGGGGAGAAGAGGAGAGTGTCCTCTGCCGGGGGGAGAAGACGAGAACACCCTCTGCTGGGGGGAGCAGAGGAGAACGCAATCTGCCGGGGGTGAGGAGAGGAGAGCACCCTCTGTCGGGGGGACAAGAGGAGAGCATCCTCTGCCAGGAGGGGAGCAAAGGAGACTGCCCTCTGCAGGGAGGAGGAGAGGAGAGCACCCTCTGTCGCGGGAAGAAGAGGAGAACGCCCCCTGCCGGAGGAAGGGGAGAACGTCCTCTGCTGGGGGAAAAGTGGAGACTGCCCTATACCGGGGGAGGGGGGGGGAAAGCAGAGCGCCCTCTGCTGGGGGAGAAGAGGAGAGCATCCTCTGCCAGGAGGAGAATGCCCTCTGCCAGGGGGGAGGGTAGGGAGAGAGCGCCCTCTGCCAGGGGGAAAAGCGGTGAGAGCCCTCTGCCAGGGGGAGAGGAGGAGAGCGCCCTCAGCTGGGGGGAGAAGAGGAGAGCGTCCTCTGCTGAAGGGGAAAAGAGGAGACCGCCCTCTGCCACGGGGAGAAGAGGAGAGCGTCCTCTGCCAGGGGGAGAAGAGGAGAGAGTCCTCTGCCAGGGGGAGAAGAGGAGAGTGTCCCGTCCCAGGAGGAGAAGAGGAGAGTGCCCTCTGCTGGAGGGAGAAGAGGAGACCGCCCTCTGCTGGGAGGAGAAGAGGTGAGTGTCCTCTGTCGGGGGGGGGAGGGGAGAAGAGTAGAGAGAATCCACTGCTAGG
Source organism: Aquarana catesbeiana (assembly GCF_042186555.1). Lineage (NCBI taxonomy): Eukaryota > Metazoa > Chordata > Amphibia > Anura > Ranidae > Aquarana > Aquarana catesbeiana. Next base: position 16,186,092 of record NC_133331.1, read on the forward strand.
GAAAGAAGAGGAGAGCGCCCTCTGCTGGGGGGAGAAGAGTAGAGCGTCCTCTGCCAGGGGGAGAGGAGAACGCCCTCTGCTGGGGGGAGAAGAGGATTCTAATAAAGTTACATTGACAGAAGACATCCAACAGTTCCACTGATCATTGCTGACATTGTAAGTGATGACATCATAGGGGGAGTTCCTGTGAAAATGACAATAAAACGCTGTGTAGCGCAGCATAGATCAGGCTTCATTACATGGCGGATAGTGGTCCAGCCCCGGACCGAGTGACATTCCCGTCCAGACCGCCAGCCTGCAGTGCTAGATACCCGCTGCACCATCGTCATCCTGCTGGGGACATTTGAACTGTTGGGCACTCTAATGGGGACACCTGATGTAAATGGGCACTCTGATGGGCACACTTGATGTAAAGGGGCACTCTGAACCCAGTAGATTCACCTCCAACCCAATAGATTCCCCTGCAGTGTTTTTTTTTCTGCCACTAGATGTCCTCAGTCTGATGGCCGGCATAGTTCAATCCACTTCCTCTGAGCCCAGGTTGTCCTGGACCCACCCAGAACCTGTGACTGGTCAGTGAAAAGAGAAGTAGCATGGTGATGAGCTCATCTCTCTGTCGCTCTGCTCTCTTCTCTGATCAGCATGCTTCTTGTCAGCACATGACCGGTACAGGGACTGCAAGTAGCTGAAACCAGGCCACATTCAGGGACTTACACTGCTTGTGTTTCATGAATATATTTCATGATGTTTAAATAATTACTGTCTTTTCTATCTGCCCAAAGTCAGCTTTAAAGTCTAAAGTCTAAACTAAAGGCAAAACTTTTTTCCCCATTTTGGATTATTTTGGCCATCTGTGTCCCATTGGGGAAATTTCCTCCCACTTCCTGTCCCACAGCCAAACAGGAAGTGAGAGGAAAGCCCTGCAAAGTGAGGGAACCCCTGGTCATCACCAAAACTAGTGTCACTATTGGAGAATTCCCCCTCTATTCCTGTTCGGTGACAACCCACAATTTGGGATTTTCTTTCACTCTTGGTGATAACAGTAACAAATAGTGAAGGTGAAAATCCCTAATGGGGACACAGACAGCAATAAAAACCTGACAGGGGATCTTGTTCCCTCTCCTCTTTATCCAAAATGAAAAAAAGCTTTTACTTATAGTTTTTACTACTTTTTTATTATTATATTTTCTTTGTTTACTTTTATACTTTTTAATTATATGCGCCTTTAACCGAAAAATAGTTTTGATTTAGTTGCAGGAGTTGTACCTGAGAGATCTGGGTATTGTGAGACAGGGAGCAGTCACTTATAGAGAAACAATCCCAGAGAACCCAGAGATCAGAGAACCCAGAGATCAGAGAACCCAGAGATCAGGGAACCCAGAGATCAGGGAACCCAGAGATCAGAGAACCCAGAGATCAGAGAACCCAGAGATCAGGGAACCCAGAGATCAGGGAACCCAGAGATCAGGGAACCCAGAGATCAGAGAACCCAGAGATCAGAGAACCCAGAGATCAGAGAATCCAGAGATCAGAGAACCCAGAGATCAGAGAATCCAGAGATCAGAGAACCCAGAGATCAGGGAACCCAGAGATCAGAGAACCCAGAGATCAGAGAACCCAGAGATCAGGGAACCCAGAGATCAGAGAACCCAGAGATCAGAGAACCCAGAGATCGGAGAATCCAGAGATCAGAGAACCCAGAGATCAGAGAATCCAGAGATCAGAGAACCCAGAGATCAGAGAATCTAAAAATCCAAATCAATCCTAGTAGTCAGAGTTCTAATTTCAGGAATTATAATCAGAATGGAAGAAAAAGTAAAAGAGTGAAAAATTTGAAAAGAAAAAAATTGTAAAATTGTAATTGGTATGAGGAGCGGCAGCCTCCCTAATGGGGACACAGACAGCAATAAAAACTGACAGGGGCTCTAATCCATCTCCACCCCACTCCATCCAAAACTGAAAACCCTTTACTTTTACTTTTTTTTTACTTTAGATCTTCCTTTTTTAATTTTTTTTTTTTTTACTTTAATTTTATACTTTTTACTTAAACTTTTACTTGAACTCTCAGTGATAAGAGTAAACAGGACAAATAGAGAGGGTGAATTTCCCTAATGGGGACACAGACAGAAATAAAAAACTGACAGGGGTTCTAATCCATCTCCACCCCCACTCCATCCAAAACTGAAAAGCCTTTACTTTTTTTTTTACTTTAGATATTCCTTTTTTCTTTCCTTTTATTTATTTTTTATTTTTTTATTTTTTACGTTTATACTTTTTACTTAAACTTTTACACAAACTCTCAGTGATAAGAGTAAACAGGACAGATAGAGAGGGTGAATTTCCCTAATGTGGACACAGACAGAAATAAAAACTGACAGGGGGGTCTAATCCTTCTCCACCCCACTCCATCCAAAACTTAAAAGCCTTTACTTTTACTGATAGTTTTTCCTTATTTTTTACTTTTTTTTTACTTTACTTTTATACTTTTTACTTATACTTTTACTTTCATTCTCAGTAAAAACAGTAAACAGGACAAATAGAGAGGGTGAATGTCCCTGATGGGGACACAGACAGCCAAAAAAAACAAAAAAAAAACCTAACAGGGGTTCTAATCCCTCTCCTCTTCACCCAAAATTAAAAAAGCCTTTACTTTTTACTTTCAGATTTTCATTTATTTATTTATGTTCTCCTTTTTTTTTTTTTTTTTTTTTTACTTTTATACTTTTTGCTTATACTTTTACTTGAAGTTTCAGTGATGACATAAAAACAGGACAAATAGACAGGGCGAATCTCCCTAATGGGGAATAAAACCTGACTAGGGGGTCTAATCCCTCTCCTCTTCATCTAAAACTAAAAAAAAAGCCTTTTACTTTTACTTATAGTTTTCCCTTTTTTTTTCTTTTTCTTTTTTTTTTTACTTTACTTTTATACTTTTTACTTATAGCTTTACTTGAACTTTCAGTGATAACAGTAAACAGGACAAGTAGAGAGGGTGGATTCCCCCTAATGGGGACAGAGGCCATGATACAAATCTGACAGGGGTTCTAATCTATCTCCACTCCATCCAAAACTAAAACAGCCTTTACTTTTACTTACAGGTTTTCCCTTTTTCTTTTTTTCTTTTTTCTTTTTACCTTTTTTTTTACATTTTTTTATTTCCTTATCATTTTTACTTAAACGAAAAAAAAAATGCCTTTACTTAGTGTTTACTTTTTTTTTTTTTTTTCTTTTTTTTTACATTTTCCCTTCTTTATTTTTTACTTTATTTTTTACTTTACTTATATACCTTTTATGTATACTTTTACTTGAACTTTCAGTGATAACAGTAAACAGGACAAATAGAGAGGGTGAATCTCCCTAATGGGGAATAAAACCTGACTGGGAGTCTAATCCCTCTCCTCTTCATCTAAAACTAAAAAAAAGCCTTTTCCTGACAGACTCCATGGCAGCCTACGTATGGGTTAATCCCGCCTCTCATACCTCATAGGACCCCACTCCCATAAATCTTTGCTTCAAGACAGAGACTGTGTTCCTTTTTTGTCCTCCTCCTAGGACCAAGGTGTATCTCTTACCTTATGAAGTTTTGTTGATCCAGTCCTGGTGGTTCGCACGCGTTTGATGATGGCGGTGTCTTATTGGAGTCCAGCTTCCCCAGCTATTAGCAGGGCGGACATACGGGGTTCACTCTGATGCCTGGAAGAGCTGATTATACCGGCCATTGGCTGGGAAGCGGCATCTTGGCCAATCGTCCCAGCTATTAGCGGGAGGCCTCCTTCATTATGTCCCCGGTCGTGCGGTGAGCGCTCCTCTTGCTCCCATTTCCAGGATGGATCCCCTCAGGTGCAGTGGTAATGTATGCTCTTTGAATTGTTTTTGGCAGCCTGTTGTGTGTGTTGTTTGTCTTGAATTGCTTTTTCCTAGTGGCCATGGCGGCTGGGACGCATCTGCGTTCCAGTCTGCCGCTTCCCCGCTCCGACTGCGCAGCTGCGAAGTCTCGATTGAGATCGAGGCTTGGTTCGCGCCTGCGCAGTCCGCGCGTGATGACGGCGACTGCGCATGCGCGCGAGCGCCGTGGAGCGGCATCGGTCACAGCGTAGGGACGCTTTGGCCGCGATGACGTCATCACAGGCGGCAGATTCAAATAGCTGTCACATACAGCTATGGTTTGGGATGCTCTTTCGCTCAGGCAGCGGCTTCCCTGTGTCCATCTCTCTGGCTTCTGAGGTAAGGAGCTTTGTTTTACCTTCCTGTCTAGGTCTCTTTCTCCAAATAGGGGAAAGAGAAAGTGAAAGTATACTTAGTTAGTTATTGTCTTTCTTATTGATTGTGTTTGCAGTCCTTTGTTTCTGTCGCCATGGATGTCTCACCGCCCCCTAGTGGCCAACCCTTACACCGCAGGTAGGATGAAGTATTTTTATTTTCATTCTGCCTGTATTGTGTGGGGTACTATTTAGGAACAAAGTATTCTTTTCTCCCCCTTTCAGCCCTTCTAGATCTGAACCACAGCTATCGGTACATAAAGAAAAAGACCAGTCTAGGTCTCATCATCACCAGTCTACGTCGGGTTCTAGACGTACTAGGTCATCTTCCAGACACCGCAAAGAGGGGTCAAGGTCTAAATCTAGCCATCATTCCCCCCGCCATTCCAGCCGCCCTGAGAGGAAAGTTTGCTGGGGATGTAAAACTCAGGTCCCAGAGGGTAAATCTCTCTGTGAGTTGTGCTTTTCGAGAGCCACGAAGGAAAGAGGAGCTGAGGTCCAGCAAGTGGAGGCTCTGGTCAGGAAAGTGGTTCAAGAATCTCTTAACAAAGCAGATTTTGACCGGGCAGTAATTCCTCCTTCTGTTATAGCTCCAGTTGCTGAAGAGATTGAGTCCGAAGTTCCAGGCCCATCTCATCATAGTCTCTCTTTTAGCGGTTCCTCGGACAGCGAAGCAGAGATAATTGAACCTGGTGCAGGTTTTGACTTTTCCCTGGTTCCCCAATTGGTCAGAGCGGTTAAAGACGCATTGAGATGGGAGGAACCAGTAGAAGCACCCTCTAAACAGAGGAAATACTTTAAGCACCTTAAGAAGGATCGCCCGAACTTCCCCTTCCTGGGTGAACTGGGTGAAATTATCTCGGATGAATGGGGTAAAGTTGATAGGAAAAACTCTTTAATTTCCAAGATTGCAAAGATGTATCCTTTCAAGAATGATGAAGTAAAACATCTTGAATCAGCCCCCCTTGTCGATGCAGCTCTCATGAGGCTGGTGAGACATGTTACGCTCCCTCTAGAGGATACCGTCTCTTTCAAGGATGGTCTGGAGAGGAAGATTGATACGGACCTAAAACGTATCTATATCACGGCGGGGATGGCTTGTAAACCGGCTCTGGCCCTCGCAGCTTTGTCAAAAGCTATGGAGTCTTGGACGGATGATGTGGGTGCAGCCCTAGGAAGTGTGTCTGAGAACTTATTCAAGAGCTCTCCAATACATGAGCTGAAGCTGGCTTCGGTCTTCCTGGGAGAAGCATCCATCGACATTATTCGCCTCATTGCACGTGTCATGCTTTCATCAGTTACAGCAAAACGTGCCCTCTGGTTACGCCCATGGGTCGCAGACCCTGCCTCTAAACAGGCCTGGTGCAGGATTCCTTTCGAAGGCTCCTCACTCTTTGGAAATAAACTGGATTCTGCTATCTCCCGTGCTACTGGGGGCAAGTCAGGATTCTTACCCCAGGACCGTCGTATCCTTAACCAAAGAAGGACTCAACCTAGGCAAGAGCCAGAACGCGCTAGAGATGCTCGTCGCTACAGACCTGGTCGGGAGTTTAGGAAAAACTGGAGGAGAGGCCAGCCTTCAGGCCAAAAATCCTCAAAGTCAGCCCCGTCAAGTGGTCGGGAGACTTCCAAGTCCTTTTGATACGACGCCTGTCCAGGTAGTGCAAGTAGGGGCTCGTTTACTCCGGTATCAGCACGTCTGGGCAGCCTCGATTCAAGATTACTGGACCATCAAAACGGTCTCCTCAGGTCACACTTGGGTTTTCACCAATCCACCCAGTCACCGGTTTGTGCCTACGGTCCTTCCGCACTCAGAAGAAAAAAGACAAATTCTTCTATCTTATACAGACTCACTGATTGCCCAGGGGGCCGCCATTCAAGTTCCATCAGAAGAAAGGTTTCTTGGAATTTATTCCCCCCTTTTCATGGTCCTCAAAAAGACTGGCTCTTGGAGACCAGTAATCGACCTGACACATCTAAATTCCTTCATCAAGAAGGAAAAATTCAAGATGGAAACCCTGCTGACAATCCGACAAACAGTACAACCAGGAGATTGGCTGGTCTCCATAGACCTGAAAGACGCCTACTTTCATGTGCCGATCGCAAAAGATTTCCAGAGGTATCTCCGATTTGCAGTAGGCCAGAGGCATCTCCAATTCACTTGTCTCCCATTCGGGCTCACAACATCGCCTCGAGTGTTTTCGAAGCTCTTATTGGCGGTGGTAGCTCTAATCCGGGTAAAAGGCATTCGGTTACACCATTACTTGGACGACCTACTCCTACTGTCTCAGGACAGGGAACAGATATTGTCACATCGGGATCAAGTCATATCTACTCTGACGGAGTTCGGTTGGCTATTGAACAGGGAGAAAAGTCACCTAGTTCCGACACAAGCTCTAGTATTCCTCGGAGCCCTATTCAACACAGTGGAGAGCACCATCTCTCTTCCTTTGGAGAAGATTCCGGTAATTCGAGAGAGAATTCACCTAGCATTGTCAGCAACTCTCCTCAGAGCCTCTCAGTGTCTCAAAATAATCGGCACTATGGTAGCCACAGCCCCCATGGTGAGGTGGGCGCAGTGGAGAATGCGGCCCTTTCAGAAGGGTTTTCTCCAGCAATGGGATCCAGGGTCTCGAGACCATCTGGTGCGGGTAACCACCTCCATACGGGAGGGCCTCCCCTGGTGGCTGCTACGGAAGAACCTCCTCAATTGTCACTCCATAGCACCTGTTTCCTGGATTACAGTGACAACGGATGCGAGCAACAGAGGATGGGGCGCTCTCTGTCTGACGGAAATAGCCCAAGGCAGGTGGGACTTCCCATCCCAAGGTATAGTCTCAAATGTCCTGGAGCTCAGAGCTGCCTTCCGTGCCCTTCAAGCCTTTCTCCATCTGATATCAGGAGCCTCAGTCCTCCTGAGACTGGACAACACGACCGCAGTGTCATACATCAAGAGACAGGGGGGCACCCGCAGTCTCTCCTTACTGAGGGAAGTAAGCCCGATCATGTCCTGGGCCCAGACGAACTTAACAAATCTATCCGCTGTTTATCTCCCAGGAATTCAAAATGTCCAAGCAGACTTCCTTTCAAGAGTCACCCTGGACAACAACGAGTGGTCCCTCCACACCGAAGTTTTCGATTGGCTCCTGTCTCTAGGGATGATGCCGGAAGTGGACCTGTTCGCATCCCCATGCAATTTCAAGCTGGGAAAATATTACACGAGGTGTCGTTGTCCCCAGGCCTTCGGAGTGGATGCCCTGACGGACCAGTGGAAATTCCACAGGGCCTATGCCTTTCCCCCAGTTCCAGTCATTCTTCGTTTCCTTTCGAGGCTCAGGTGGGAGAATGTCGAGGTGCTGGCAGTTGTTCCGTTCTGGCCCAACAGGCCATGGTTTCCTCTCCTGATGCAGCTCAGTTACCGAGAGCCGGTCCCTCTCCCGTCCAGACCAGATCTCCTGCTGCAGGGAGCGTCTCTTCACCCTTGTCCATCCCAGCTCCATCTGATGGCTTGGTGGTTGAGAGGAGAAGGTTGGAAGCACTAGGTTGTCCAAGTACAGCTATTGCTACATTGTTGAATGCCAGAAGAGCGGGCACCAACAGAGTGTATCAGAGGATTTGGGCGAAGTTTGCGGACTATGTGATTTCCACCAATGGATCCTGTAGTAATCCAAGGATTCAGGACATTCTAGGTTTTCTACAAACTGGCCTGGATCTGTCCCTATCGGTGAGTTCCTTGCGGGTCCAGATTTCTGCAATCTCAGCCTTTACAGGCATATCATGGGCCAGACACCCCCTTACAAGGCAGTTCTTTAAGGGAGCAATGAGGCTTAGGCCTCAGAAAAGACCAAGATTCTCTAAATGGGATCTCCCTCTCGTCTTGGATTTCTTCTCAGAAAAGGAGATACGGCATATGGATCAATCATCGATTAGAGAGCTTTCTCTCAAAGTGGTCTTTCTAGTGGCCATAACATCGGCCAAGAGAGTTTCTGAAATCGGATCCCTAGGATACAAAGAACCTTTCCTTACCTTCTTCCCAGATCGTGTAGTCTTGATCCCCATGTTAGGATCGAATCCAAAAGTAACAACCATCTTCCATGAAAATCAGGAGATTGTCCTCCCTACTTTCAGATCCACTGAGGACTCTGATGTTCACCCTCTAGATGTTGGGCAGATTCTGAAGCAATACCTAGAAGCCACTGCTTCTTTCCGCCAGTCTGATCATCTGTTTGTACTTTTTCACGGCAAGAACAAGGGTTCACGGGCCTCCTCTAGAACCATCGCAGCATGGATCGTTCAAGCTATTCAATGGGCTTACAGGTCTAAGGGTTTGGCTCCTCCGGAGGCGGTAACCGCTCATTCTACCAGGAGCGTCTCTACATCGTGGGCAGCATCCCGACATGTGCCTCCAGACGTAATCTGTAAAGCGGCCTCATGGTCATCAATTAACACTTTTATGACACACTATTGTGTAGAACCGGCTTCTTTGTCTACGGTTAACTTTGGTTTGCACGTATTATCTGTTGATGGTGCCAATTAAACCTTTTTTTCTTTAAACCAGCAATTGCCCACCCGGGTGTGTATGGCTAGTTATTTCCCATACGTAGGCTGCCATGGAGTCTGTCAGGAAAACGGAAAATTTATATCAAATACTTACCGTAATTTTCCTTTCCTGATGGACTCCATGGCAGCAGGAGTTCCCTCCCAGTTGCTGGAGTAGGCTAAGTTACGGAACACAGTCTCTGTCTTGAAGCAAAGATTTATGGGAGTGGGGTCCTATGAGGTATGAGAGGCGGGATTAACCCATACGTAGGCTGCCATGGAGTCCATCAGGAAAGGAAAATTACGGTAAGTATTTGATATAAATTTTCCGTTTTACTTTTACTTATAGTTTTGACCTTTTTTTTTTCTTTTTCTTTTTTTTCACTTTACTTTTAAACTTTTTACTTAGAGTTTAACTTGAACTTTCAGTGATAACAGTAAATAGGACAAATAGAGAGGGTGGATCCCCCTAATGGGGAATAAAACCTGACCGGGTGTCTAATCCCTTTCCTCTTCATCTAAAACTAAAAAAAAAAGCTGTTTAATTTTACTTATAGTTTTTACCTTCTTTTTTTTTACTTTACTTTTATACTTTTTACTTATAGTTTTACTTGAACTTTCAGTGATAACAGTATAGAGAGGGTGGATCCCCCTAATGGGGACAGAGGCAGTGATACAAATCTGACAGGGGGTCAAATCTATCTCCACTCCATCCAAAACTAAAACAGCCTTTACTTTTACTTACAGGTTTTCCCGTTTTTCTTTTCCTTTTTTTAATTTATTATTTTTACCTTTTTTTTTAATTTTTTTATTTCCTTATAATTTTTACTTAAACGAAAAAATAATGCCTTTACTTATTGTTTACTTTTTTTTTTTTACCTTTTTTTTTTTTACATTTTTCCTTCTTTATTTTTTTACTTTATTTTTTACTTTACTTATATACCTTTTATGTATACTTTTAATTGAACTTTCAGTAATAACATTAAACAGGACAAATAGAGAGGGCAAATGGGGAATAAAACCTGACTGGGGGTCTAATCTCTCTCCTCTTCATCTAAAACTAAGAAAAAAAAACCTTTTACTTATTGTTTTTACCTTTCTTTTTTTTTTCTTTTTTTTTTTTACTTTACTTTTATACATTTTACTTATAGTTTTACTTGAACTTTCAGTGATAACAGTAAATAGGACAAATAGAGAGGGTCAGAGACAGTGATACAAATCTGACATGGGGTCTAATCTATCTCCACTCCATCCAAAATTAAAACAGCCTTTACTTTTACTTACAGGTTTTCCCTTTTCCTTTTTTTATTATTTTTTTATCTTTACCTTTTTTTTTTTTCCTTATAATTTTTACTTAAACTAAAAAAAAAATGCCTTTACTTAGTGTTTACTTTTTTATTTTTACTTTTTTAAAAAATTTTTTACATTTTTCCTTCTTTATTTTTTTACTTTATTTTGTACTTTACTTTTATACCTTTTATGTATACTTTCACTTGAACTATCAGCGATAACAGTAAACAGGACAAAGAGAGAGGATGACTCCCCCCAACGGAGGACTCTTATCTATAACTAAAATGAAAATTTTTGCCTTTGAAGGTGTGAGATGTTTGTGTTGAGTAATGAGAGGAATGAGGTTATAACACGATTGTATCTCAGTGAATCTGTTATTTCAGATGGGAAGAAGTTGCGGTGTTGAAGCCCCCGGCCGTAGCTCTGCGCTCTCTCACGCCGGCTCCTTCGGATATTCTGGGAGCGATGGATAAGTGTTTTCTACAATAAAAGGATCATGTTACCATAGCTGGTAAAAGTGTTTAACACAAAATCCAAACATGTCCAAACCTCTTGAAGATTAAGACCATTTGTTTGGAAATGTTGGAATCTCGATTTTCGAGCAATCTTTACAGAAGAGTAGAATGTTTGGGTTTGTATCCCGGTGTCTGGACGAAGAAGGAAATCTCCGGACATTAATCTAAGCCAGGACTGACACACTCAGCATTCGTCCTCCTCTCCGCTCTTCGCTCTTTAAGAGGGTCGAGGGGTAGAATTGAAAACTGTAAAAAAGCTGCGGCTTCGAGGAACGCTCAGCAATTTTACAGCTTCTTCTATTTAATACACTCCGGTAGCTTATTAAACAATACGGCTACTAAAGACTGCTGGCTTTGTCTCCATCTGTATACGGGAGGTGACGGGGCCGATGCAGGCCGTGATGGCAACCGAATTGTATTCTTTTTTTAATATTCTTCCACTAGTCTTTCAGGGCCGTGTCTGTGGACAGGCAGCACATTGATGGTGATCCGGCACACCTCTCTCAACATTTGGCAATGGCAGTGGTCACTTACACCAGTCAGCCTATGGTTTCCATATCTCATATCCACAAGCCCTCCTCCCTCCCTTTCCTTCAGTCTCCAGCGCAGGTTCCCCTACAAGCATTCTCATGGGGCCCAATGAGCGACCCAACCTACCAATACCCAATCAATGCTAATATCTCCACAACAAGATCTAGGCCCAGTAAATGATCCAACCCACCAATACCCACCCAATGCTGATATCTCCACAACAAGATCTAGGCCTGGGGAATAATCCAAATCACCAATACCCACCCAATGCTGATATCTTCACAACTAGATCTAGGCCCAATGAATGATCCAAACCACCAATACCCACCCAATGCTGATATCTCCACAACTAGATCTAGGCCCAATGAATGATCCAAACCACCAATACCCACCCAATGCTGATATCTCCACAACAAGATCTAAGGCCAATGAGCAAACAGACCAACCAGCCCATTTTCTTTTAGTAAATCAGCCCCAAAGGGGTGCAGGAAAAGAGTGACAATGCTGATAAATACATAAGAAACAACACATGTATGTGGTAATAATTGTGTAATACAGAGATCTTAGACTATATTGGGTTGATGGATGAGTCTGAGCACCATGTCCCAGCGATCAAATTATTATACAGGGAAAACAACTGTTTTAAAACAGTATTTATAAGGTGCTTAGAAATATTTAAAGTGATTGTAAAGCCATATTTAAAAAAAAAAAACAACAAACACGTTATATTTATCTACTTGGTGTAATGATTTTGTACAGAGCAGCCCCGATCCTCCTCTTCTTAGATCCCATTGCCAGTGCTCCTGGCTTCTCCCCACTACTGAGTGCCACCATAGCAAGCTACTTCCTATAGGGGCACTCGTGCAGGGTCGCTCCCACACAGTCCCGCCACCTGCTCACTGGCTGTGATTGACAGCACTGGGAGCCAATGTCTCCCGCTGCTGTATCTGAGCCAATGAAGCGGGAGAGAGCTGAGAGAGCCACTGCTCTCGTGCACAGTGCTGAATCGAATTGGGCTCAGGAAAGTATAAGAGGGGCTGGGGGAGATCCTTATCACAGAAGGTTTTTTACCTTAATGTAGAGAATATATTAAAGTAAAAAACCTTCAGCCTTCACAACCACTTTAAACCTTTAAATTGCCTTTAAAGTTAAGTTAATGTTTTAATGCTCTCAGGTATGATTAAGAGATATACAATCACTAAATTCTTATATTGTTTAAGTCCATAAGGAATATGCTGCACAAAGAATTCATCTCTGTACAACCCTTCCTCTTCGTCTTTTATCTCTCAGGCTTTTAGCATAGATTGTGTTCAGACAAACCTCCTCCGGTCAATATGCTGGCAGCCCAAATTCACTGCCAGCTTACGCCATGCTGGCCGGGGGGCACCTCCCCTCTTCTTGCTGGGTTGGGGTCTGCACAGACCTGTAAAGTGAGAAGCTCCACCATGTTTTACGCACCTTCCCTTGGCCTGTGGCCCACAACCAGAAATCAAAGAATGTCTACACCATCAGCTTTCCAACCACTTACTGAAGAACATCATGATTACCAGTCTGGCGCAACAGCTTCCCAACTTCACATTTTCTGAATGATAGTGCAGAACACATCAGTGGGGGCTCACGGAGGCATAAATGGGAAGCTGGCTGGACTTTCAGAGTTGGGGTAACTCTGAAAGTCCAGTCAGCTTCCCATTTATGCCTCCATGATCCTCCTTACTATGGGCCTCCACCTCGAGAACACAGGCTCAAAAACTACTACAAAAACACCCAGAGGGTCTTTCTAAAGGGGGTACTATCTCCTGCTTACAAATACATTCAGTGATCTATAGGGGGCAGACTTCTACTTGATGCGTTTCACAAACGCTTCCTCTGATCAAACAATAATTAATTTATTTGCTGTGCCATCCATCTCTACGACAATTAAAAAGAAGAGTCCAGAACGGCCCAACATTTCCAAACCATTTAAACAGATTTGGAAGTTTTATGCTTTATGTTCTTAAAATCCTGATTTGAAATGGTCGTGTAACAACACAGAGATCTATGAATTGAATATTTCAGTAAGCGACATCAGGATCCCTCTGGATGCACTGAGCTGAGTTCATTTCTGGGCTTTTTTTCCCAGAGAATAGATCCTCTACCCCCTTGTCCTCCCTTGTCTCCACCCCCTACCCACTGCCGAACATTGTCCCTTGGTTCCACCCCCCCTCCCTGTACTGCCCCTTTAAGAGAATACAGAACCAAGTATAATTTTGTAGTGCTAAATGTAGTGCTAAGAAAAGCAATCGAGTATGTCCTCTGCAGCCAGGAACAATAGACACCCCCAGCAACATTAAATCCCCCCAGCAACAATTGATCTACCCCAGCACCAACAGATCCACCCCAGCAACAATAGATCCACCCCAGCACCAATAGATCTACCCCAGCAACAATAGATCCACCCCAGCAACAACAGATCTCCCAGCAACTAGCATGAATAGAACCTCCAGGAGCTAGCAACAGTAGCCCCTTCCCTCAACAGTAGATCACCCCCAGCAACAATTGACCTCCAGCTACATAAGAAATAATAGACCCCCCACCAGCAATAATAGACCCCAGGCAACAATAGATTCTCCACCAGCCAGCATCAATAGACCCTCACACACTCCAGCACCCATTGCCATTACATACATTCAGTGCTGGAGATGCTGGAACTGCATTCGTTTCTGCTGAAAAAATACCCCTGGTTAAACTTAACTAGAGGCTTCCATAGTGCTGTTTATGAGTCCTATCCTAACTGATTTGCAGTAAAGACATGAGTGCAGTGAGGTGCAGAAACAGTTTACAGCTTCTAGTGCTGAACTTGTACTGGAGCTGCCACCCACACTCTACTGGAAATCAGTGCAGACTGCACACAGGCTGAATGTTACCAAAGTCCAACAAATCATAACTACCCAATGGGAAGATAACCCGACCTAGCGAACTTACAGGATGTTGCAGCGAAGAGTATAACAGGAGGTCTCGCGTGCACCGACAGCGTCTGTCTCAAGAAGTGGTCTCAAGGAGGTTGGTTTCAGACCAGTCTGGACCCAAACGGGGAAGTCTAAGGAAGGATGGCGTGTCCCTGCCCCTACACTACCACAAAATGAGCTCCAAACCTGGGAGCCAGGGGCTTTAATAAATTCTGCTTGACCCAAGATGGCCACCAGAGTCACATGGGGCAGCAACATCCATTCGGATTGCTCCCCCAGTGATCCAGGGAACCATAGAGGAATCATGTTCCTCCTGCCTTCCCCACCATCTGCAGTGCTGCTGGAGTTGAGAGTCCAGTGACAGAAATAGAACTGTATTGTCCAACTGTAAGTCCAACAAAGCACAACTACCCCGCAGGAAGATACCCCGACCGGGCGCACTCACAGTATGTTGCAGTAAAGAGAATAACAAGAGGTCTCACGTGCACCGACAGCATCTGTCTCAAGGGGCAGAATTCAGCCTGGCTAGTCTGGACCCAAACTGGTCCAGACCTGCCCCTACACTAGCCACACGCAAAATAAGTGCAGAGCCTGGGAGACAGGGTTTTAAATAAATTCTGCTTGACCCAAGATGACTTCCAGAGTCACATAGGATGGTAGCATTCAATCAGATAGCTCCCCCCAGTGACCCAGGGAGCCATAGAGGAACCAAGTTCCTCCTGACTTCCCCTCCATTTGCAATGCTGCTGCAGTTGAGCGCAACCTACCGTGGAGAAAGTAGACTGCACCTGCCTACAAACAGAGCATCTCCACCACACGTGAGCCATCTGACCTCTGCATAGAATGACTGACTCTTATGTCGTGTACACACGAGCGGAGTTTTCGACAGCAAAGGTCCGACGGAACTAATCCGCCGGACAATTCGATCGTGTGTGGGCTTCATCGGACCTTTTCTGTCGAAAAATCAGACGGACTTTAGAAATAGAACATGTTTCAAATCTTTATTAAACCCAAAAATCAGTCACCTTCATTGTATTTATAAAGTTTACTAACACAATCATCTTTTTAAAATAAAATTACTCATGAGGTTCACTTTCAGATTTTTGTGAAGTTACAAGTCCCCCAATTTCGTTCCTTTAAGCGAGAGCTTTAAAGCCGCCGTCTCAGCCCCAGCAATGTGCAATGAGCAGACAAAAGAAGAAACTCGCCACACGGCCGCTCAGCTTTTCTTTAGATTTGTGTCTCCATATGAAATGGACTTTATGAGTCTGGACTGGGATTGGGGGGCATTACTGGGCTCCCGCTAGGATCTGCTGGAAAACAGACGCGGAGGTGACGGCGCACTTGTTTACATTGTACTAAGCAGGCAGTTTACTGGCATCATAAATCCAAGGAAGTCTTATGTACACAGTCCTGGATCTGGGGGGTCTGCATATTTGAACGGTGCCAGGTTTATCATAGGTAACATATATGCCGTGCGAGTGGTTATGAGAGCCGCGAAGGCCACTTGAGATCCGCTGTGGAGACCAAGATCCGAGCTGACAGCAGGTGTGAACAATTTGGTTTATACAATCTGACCACAAACTGACCTCACTTAAAGTTAATGTTATTTCCTAGAGCAGTCATTACTCCTGTCACCCTCAGCAAAGACAAGCCATGAATCTTCTGAGGAGGCTTTGCTGTGGAATTCAGGAACGCCATCTAGAAACTGAGCATTTCTGGGAGTGAAGCCTTCTTTTTGTTGAACTTTCCAATTTTTTTATAGCCTGCAGTGCAGTGAGCAAAAACAAAACACCAAAGTCAACCAAAAAAGTGCATGTGAACACCAACACAAAGATGTGCACCAGGGTGAGTCATATGGTCTCCTCCCAAAGAGTAAGGACCCCCTCCCTGGCCTCCTGGGGTGCAGGACTCCTGACGAGGGTAAGACACACTCAAGTCCATCTAGCCAAAAGGTACTAGGTGGGGGGCTCTCCCGAAGAGGAAGGACCCTTCCCCAGCCTCCCGGGGTGCAAGACTCATGACAAGCGCAAGGCACACTCAAGTCCACCTTGCCAAAAGGCCGAAACCAACCAATAGTACTGGGTTGGGGGCTCACCCGAAGAGAAACCCCCCCAAGGCAGGGGAGGAAAGAACCTAAGGGCCATACAACCTCCCCCTAGACTTCAGGGTAGGCCCGACCCACACCCTACAATCCATGACTCAGGAAAAAGACACATGTATAAAGTGCAGCAACAAAACTTGAATCACAGAAATAAAAAAATTAACAAAGTGCCGATGCATGCACAACAACTAGACCTTGTGGCCTGGTAACAAAAAATGCCCCAATCTCAGCCAAATGTCCTGGCCCATGAGGCACAGTGCAGGAAAAGTGTCATGGCCTAGTGAAGAGAGTGAAGCCTTCTATTTAAAGTAGAAGTAAATGCAAATGTTTGAATCGTGGATGTAGTAAGAGAACGTTATAACCAACCCCCCCCCCCCCGCCAATCTATTTTATTTCCATCTGTGACCCACTTGGGAGATCTCCTTTAACTTCCTGTCCCATAGCCAAAACACAACGTGAGAGGAAATCCCTCCAATGTGCCGAAATCCCTGGCTATCACCAGAAGTGGTATCCCCGTCGGAAGATTTCTCCTCTATTCCTGCTCTGGTGACAACCCAAAATTTGGGATTTTCTTTCACTCTCTGTGATAATAGTAACAAATAGTAAGGATGAAATTCCTTAATGGGGACACAAACAGCAATAAAAACCTGACAGGGTCCCTCTCCACTCCATCCGAACCTAAAAAAAGATTTTACCCTTAGTTATACCTTAAAATTTGTTTGAGGTATGTTAGACCCTTTGTGAGTTGTTTATTCTTTGGGTGTCCCCTTTTGGGAGGATACCCCTCACTTCCTGTACCAGAGGTTACCATGACCAATAGTGAGGGGAGCCTCCCAACACAACCCCAAAAAAACATGGCGGAGGAGCCCATTTTTACAGCCGGGCCACCGTGTTACACATATGTCTTTCTGCAGCCAAAGGACAGGTCTGTAGATAAATTGATACTCTAAGAGACCCTCGTGTCTTCTGTATTTTCAGTGCTACGGGAGCCCTACATGGTGGATGCTTCGGAAGATTTCTAAGAAGCAATACAAACATAAGACTAAATTATCATGCTCCGTTTACATCTCCAGGGGTTATAATTCATAGATGATCAATAAAAACACCTTCATCGCAGTTGCTTCGGAGCTTAGAAAATGAGCAGAAGCTCTGCTGACTTGCATCATCCAATCGTGTGCGAGAAAAAATGCTGTTTTTTTATTTTCCTTGCACCCGATTGGGTACTCGTTGCAAAGTGAAGCCTTACCTCATTTACTAAGCTCTGGGGCAACTGCACTTGCAGAGGGCAAAGTGCACAGTCTATTTGCCTTTAGTAAATCAACCCCAATGAGTGGACAGGTGCCTACAAATTGAATGTTCCATGGTAGTAAGCAAGTTTAGTCTGGCCAGTTTAGGGCTCGCCTGTCCTCTGCCTATCCATTACAAAATTTAGAGTTAGGACTGTAGATAATACCGGGGTGCCGTGAAGTGGCTCTGCAGCTTACTGTATGCATGTATTTGCAAATGTGTGCAAACGAAACCCCTGTTTTTAACGTATACTGTTAGACAGGATAATTTGGTTGGTTGCAGGCTGGTCAGTAAGTTGAGCTGGGAATTTTATTTGGTTTGACATGCGTCGCCCTTCTGTGTGCTCCTTGCTGCAAAGGCCAGTTATAGGTGGGGCAGTGGCCATTTGTTTGTACTAGGGAATGGTTGAGCTTAGGATCTGCCGGTTTCCTGGGCTTTTTGGGTCCTGTCTTCATTCCCGGGCTTGAAGAGCTGCTATTCGGGACTGCGTGGGAGGATGTATCCTCTCATCTGGAATGATGTAACCTTCGTCTTCCACCCCAAGGTACTCACCGACAATGTACACTACCTAAATGGACACACATCTTTACAGGTATGCCTGGGCAGCCACAGAATAGTTAGTTAGGAGTTGGACTGAGCACTTTATGTTGTAATGCTTCTGGAGTGTTTTTAGTAAAGTTCTTGAGCCTGGTCTGAGGTTATTCAAAAGGGGTGCATGGTGGTACATGGTGTATCTGAAGAACAGGGCCTGTAAATCAAACATGGGGTATGAAGCAAGGCCACTATGAAAGGTTAACATAGGAGTAGGACAGGCCCTCTGGTAGTGAGGGGGTCAGTGATCTGGCTCACTGCCTAACAGTCAGTTCCCCAAAAGTAACCAGGACCAAACCAGCGGTACCTAGCCACATGGTATGGGTAAGGAGTTAACTAAATGCATGCATGAGTTCCCACTAGGTGCGCGTCGGGACCCCATTCTGTCACTGGGAGTGAGGTGACAGAGGTACTCTGGACTGGTGGATGGTGGAGAGGGCATGGGCTCAACAGTGTCCCACCTAAATGCGACATACATCAGGGAAGGTGTGTGGTAACACGGGACAACACATTTTACAGAGGGTCTCTGTACATGTAACTACTGCACGCAGTGTACGGCTCATATCTAACTGCCATAATGTTGACCTTCACCTGAACGTGGCCCTGCCTATTCCCAGGAATTAAAGAGTGTCCCACACGTGCATGGGCGAGGTGGCCCTGCCCACAACGTTATGAAAAAATAAAATCTAACACTTGCTATACTCAGAAGACACCATCATGTGCTGGAGTGTAATTCTAAGTTCATCAATAATTCTACAATTGTCTCGTGTAGACCAAGATTTGTCCTCTATGGATTGCATTGTCTGTGTGGCTGAACAACACTTCACCGTAACACAAGGAAATCGGTAAGAACATCCAGAATTGGTAAATGGTTGGAATGGTCTACATGTCCACATGGCCGAAATCTATTCACATTTCCGAAAATCTAATATCATCTGAACGAATGGATATCTTAGAAGGGTGGCTCTGTGATCTACCTACTTAGACTGGATTCCCTCGGCTCCGTGTGGCTGCAGAAGATATTGGTGGACGAGTTTATCCCTCAGAGTTCCGGCCAGCTTGATTTTTTTCCTCGATCGGTGTAGATTGATGATATACAATGTTATTGATCCTCGGACATAATTACGGCTGATATGAAAAAATAAGAAACATAATTCTGTTATAAAGTGTCATTTATTCTTATAGAGCTAGAGTTATTCGGGATGAAAGAGGACAAAAGTCTAGTTCCACCACTAATAGGAAACCTCCATATACAGAACCTAATACCCACAGAGGATCCAGAGGAAGGTGAAGAAAACCCCAATAAAGCATCCGATCCGAATGACTTCAGCGGGGGGAAAAATTCCTTCCTGATCCCCAAGTAGGTGCTCAGATATTCCCGGGACTCTTTTATATTAAGTATATGAATGTCGTAACAATTGTGTAACAAACCAGTGTATCATCCTTAATTAGAATTATTATTATCTTGTGTTTCTGTAGAACTACAGCTCGTCTCATCTGTGGAATAGGGTTTATTCTTAACTATTGGCTCTGATTTGATTTCACCAAAGAGGGGAGCCTGTGGGAATGACAGAGATTATTTCCCCGTGAGGTCTAATGACCCCAGGCAGAGAGAGACTGTTTGAGGGAAGCTGGCTTACTTTAATGTCTGAACAATACTACCACATGCGATTACTGCGGACCGTCCACTAAATGTGATTGACAATGTACTGTTAGTAGTTTGTTAGTCTAGTTTGTGCCATGTTCCAAATACCATCAGTAAGGTGCAGCAACCCTTTCTGTGTGTGGACATTAGTTCCGTTTTGGGATATAATGGTCAACATCCGGGAATGTCGGGAGGAGGTCTCTGGCATGGAGTGGGCACAATATGGTATAGGGTTAAAGCCTTAAGTAGGAGGGTCACTGTCCTAGCAAGGAGAAGAGCTGGGCCGGGACATGTACTCTTGGCACCAACATTTATGATGACAAAGCTTTGTTTGAACCTGGATTGCCGCTATTGCTTATGTTGTTTCTTTTTTTAATTCTCATATATCCTTACAAAAAAAAAAAAGAAGAGAGAGAATGGAAATAAAAAGCAGCTACCAAAAACTGAGCATGTCTCTTTAATAGTGATGACCAGTTTGCAATTGGAGAGGAACCACCATAAATGGAAGGATCTTCCTATGCAGAATATAATCCTCCTCCATTCAGATATAAACATGCCAGTGTGCACACGATACATATGTGGAAATAAAGCAGTACAAACCTCAATGAAAGTGTCTTCATGTCCTCAGATACATATTTATATATTCATTTATTTCATACAATTGTCGGGAGGAAATAACTTTCTGTATTACTGGAATGTAATGTGATATGTACTGAGAAGCACCGGATCTCATCCTATTAGTAGTGTTTAGCATTGTGGAACTTTGCACAGTCTATAGAAGGGGATTCTGGTGTTATTTTCAGAGGCTGTATTTATATATACAATATATATATATATATATATATATATATATTGTAATCTTGAGGAGCCTGGCATCAGCCAGCATAAAAGCAAAGCAGTCTTTTATTGCTCAAAAGTAAAACAAAACCGCTTGCTTGCAGCACAAAATAAACAAAACAGTCTGCACTCCTAAAACAAATCAAACTTCTTGGCTCACCACCCGCAAAACTTGTCTCTTAACAAGGTTTTGTCCCCGCCTGCCTCAGGGGCCCCAAGGCCAGGTCACCAGCAGCTTAGCCATGTCTCAGTCCCAAGCTGTCCACCACTCCTGCTCCTAAGGGTGTTCTGCTTCACGCTCCACCTCACAGACACCTTCTGGCTGCTTCCTGCTGCCTTTCAAGACTTCTTTGCAGATGGTTTAATCCCTTCTGGACCAGAACTCCTCGTATTTAGGGTTGGGGCTCTTTCCCACTCCAGAGTCTCTCTGAGCTTCTGAATTCTAGGTTCCAAATGAGGACTCACCAGTCCACAGAATACCGTAGAACTTTGCTCCCTGCATGGGTGAGAACCCCTGAGTACTAAAAATGTCTCTTATCCTCCTTAAAAGGGCCACAGCTCAAATATTAGGGAAACATACCTGCCGTCCAGGACACACTCCCAGAATCCTGTATAACATGCAGTATACAGTGCCTTAAAAAAGTATTCTTATCCCTTGGAATTTTCCACATTTTGTCATGTAACATCCAAAAATGTAAATGTATTTTATTGGGATTTTATGTGATAGACCAACACATAGTGGCACATAATTGTGAAGTGGAAGGAAAATGATAAATAGTTTTCCAAATTTTTTACAAATAAATATTTGAATAGTGTTGCGTGCATTTGTATTCAGCACCCTGTACTTTGATACCCCTAACTAAAATCTAGTGGAACCAATTGCCTTCAGAAGTCACCTAATTAGTAAATAGAGTCCACCTGTGTGTAATTTAATTCAGTATAATTTCAGTATAAATGCAGCTGTTCTGTAAAGCCCTCAGAGGTTTGTTATAAAACCTTAGTGAACAAACAGAATCCTAAAGGACAAGGAACACACCAGACAGGTCAGGGATAACGTTGTGGAGAAGTTTAATGCAGGGTTAGGTTATAAAAAAAATATACCAAGCTTTGAACTTATCATGGAGCTCTGTTCAATCCATCATCCAGAAATGGAAAGAGTATGGTACAACTGCAAACCTACCAAGACATGGCCGTCCACCTAAACTGACCGGCCGGACATGGAGAACATTAATCAGAGAAGAGCCAAGAGGTCCATGGTAACTCTGGAGGAGCTGCAAAGATATCAGTTGGGATTCTCAGGTGGGGGAATCTGTCCACAGGACAACTATTAGTCGTGCACTCCACAAATCTGGCCTTTATGGAAGAGTGGCATGAAGAAAGCCAGTGTTGAAAGAAAGCCATGGCTTCTCCCTTTGCAATTTGAGAGAAGCCATGCGGGGGACACAGCAAACATGTGGAAGAAGGTGCTCTGGTCAGATGAGACCAAAATTTAACTTTTTGGCCTAAAAGCAAAACGCTATGTGTGGCAAAAAACTAACACTGCACATTACCCTGAACACACCAACCCCACCGTCAAATATGGTGGTGGCAGCATCATGTTGTGGGGATGCTTTTCTTCAGTAGGGACAGAGAAGCTGGTCAGAGAAGATGGATGGAGCCAAATACAGGGCAATCTTAGAAGAAAACCTGTTAGAGTCTGCAAAAAAAGACTTGAGAATGGGGCGGAGGTTCACCTTCCAGCGGGACAACGATCCTAAACATACAGCCAGAGCTACAATGGAATGGTTTACATCAAAGCATATTCATGTGTTAGGATGGCCCAGTCAAAGTCCAGACCTAAATCCAATTGAGAATCTGTGGCAAGACTTGAAAATTGCTGTTTACAGACGCTCTCGATCCAATCTGACAGAGCTTAAGCCATTTTGCAAGGAAGAATGGGCAAAAATTTCACTCTCTAGATGTGCAAAGCTGGTAGAGACACCCCCAAACAGACTTGCAACTGTAATTGCAGTGAAAGGGGGTTCATACAGGGGGGCTGAATACAAATGCACGCCACACTTTTCACATATTTATTTGTAAAGAATGTTGCAAACCATTTATCATTTTCCTTCCACTTCACAATTATGTGCCACTTTGTGTTGGTCTATCACATAAAATCCCAATAAAGTACATTTACATTCTTGGTTGTAGCATGACAAAATGTGGAAAATTTCAAGGGGTATGAATATTTTTTCGAAAAAGAGGGCTGCACTTAAAGTAATGGAAAAGTGGAAATAATTTTTTTTATTGACTTACAAAGGTGGTTCCAATGTGACATGTTGGTGGAGCAACTCTTCCCCTTTATTAACTCTTCTTCTTCATTGCAGGTAAATAATGGATTCCAAGCAGAAGCGATGTGCCATCACTGAATCTTGATGAAGGAGGGGTGTAGGCTGTCCGACATCCACGGAAGGCTTCAGAATGTTTACAGAGATGACACCATTGGTGAGCAGTGTCTTGTCATTGGTGACTTTCGTCAATGGTGTCATCTCTGTAAACATTATGTAGCCTTCTGTTAATGTGGGACAGCCTGCTTGGAATCCATTACTTACCTACAATGAAAAAGAAGAAAAAAAAAAGTTACTATAGAGGAAGAGTTATCCTACCAACATGTGACATTGGAACCACCTTTTTAAGTCAAAAAAGTTATTCCCACTTTTTAATAATAATTTGTACCAGGAGTGTGGACTGTTTTGTTAGTTAACAAAAAAGTTATGCCCACTTTATGTACACGGTATAAGTCAGGGATCTCCAAGCTTTCTAAACAAAGGGCCAGTTTAATGTCCTTCAGACTTTGAGGGGGTTGGACTGTGGCCAGTGGGAGTAGAAAATGCCCCAGTGTCAAAGGGGGTAAACAGTGGCCCTTCAATGGTGTCAGAGGGAAGAATAGTGCCCCATCGTTGGGGGTCAGTTATAGTGCCCTATTGTTGATACCAGTGACAGAAATGATGCCCATTGTTGGTGTCAGTGGGAGGAATAGTGCTTCAATGGCCAGATAAAGGCAAGCAAAGGGCCACCTCCGGCCCCCAGGCTGCAGTTTGGAGACCACTGGTATATGGCATCCATTTATAATGTACTATAAAAAATCTTAGAGGATCGTTTGCCCCATGGCTGCTGTTTCAGTATTGCGTAGGTGTCGGTGTTGGAGCGATAACCATCTGCCTGTCTGATATCTCTCAGGAAGTACAGAGGAAGAGCATGGTGTATGAATACCCTGGTGAGCACATTGATCCTTTTACATAAAAACCATAACTCGTCTACTTACCTGTGATGGTTGGTACAATGAGCATAGATGCGTAGTTTGTCCCTGATTACTTTCCCTGGACGAGGCTTCCTCTGAATACCGGCCACGTGAACCGCCAACACTTTGGGTCCCACCAGCCTTTTATAGAGAAGTGAAACCCAGTAATCCTAAAATAGAGAAAATAAAACTCAATTACAACCAGTTTAATCTTCATCAGTGAGATGTTTAAATCTGAAAGGAATTTCAATAGTCACCTAATTAGACAGCGAACAGATGGGGGATTCTACGTGTGACTGTTTATTGTATATACTGTATATTATCCCAGTGACATGATTATATTATTTAGTATAATGGATGCGTGGAATCAGGAAGGGATTAATAATGTTTATTGTTTGCTATGAAGGACGAATGATCTCCCTGTGTGTGGCCACAATGACTTCCTGATATTGCCTTTCCTTGTAGCTCCTTATACACAGAAGATAAAGATAAATGGCGGAAATTAGGTCTCTCTGTGTGAACGCGCATCTTACTGTTGGAGGTAGTGGGAGGAGCCTGGAGATCAACAGTGATCTGATATCTCCTCACTGATACTATGTAGCAGAAGAAGAACTGGAAGCCTAGTTATTGGAAATCCTCTAAGTCCAGGTGAAGGATCACAATGTAATTTAGCTGGTCCTAAGCCGGCCATAGATGGATCGATCCTCAGCCTTTGCTGGAATGTGTGTCTTACTGCTGCTGGTAGTGGGAGGAGCCTGGAGATCCACTGACAGTTATTTGATCTCTCCGCACTGATATCATGTGGCATAAGAATTACTGGAAGCCTAGCTATTGGAAAACCTCTAAGTCCAGGTGTAGGATCACAATGACCTTTAGTTGGTCTTAAGCTAGCCAAAGATGGATCGATCCTCAGCCAGTTCAGCAGGGACCGGCCAAAATTCAATCCATCTATGGACAGGCTCGTTGTACCCTCTATCCATTGACTTGGACACAACCAGTTTGTCTGATTTTTTTACATGCAATTATTGCCGGTGGATATAGCCACTATCAGTAATCATTGTGTTCTGCCGGCAGGGACGACTCCCTGCTGGCAGAACACAATAGCGCCGTGGGAGGGATTCCATCAGCATTGACTGTGATGATTGGAAAATCAAGCAATTTCTTTTCCTTCCGCTGATGGCTGCAGGAAAGAAAATGGAATCATCTATGGCTTGTCCTACACATATATTCCATAAAATTCAATAAAGAGGTCCTCTTCCTGCACAACTTTTATCTGATGGCGATCACAATGTTCAATTCACACAAAATGCTTTTTATTGTTTCTGCATGAAACTGGTATTTAGATCAACGTGCCTCAACCTTCTCATTCATGGCACCCCTGGAAATTATGCAAAATCTTGAGGCACCCAGTCTAAAATGGGGTCCCCATGACATCAGAAGCTCCTCCCTTTACATCAGAGTCCTCTCCCCCCGGTTCCCATCAGGATCTTCACCCCCTCCCTTCACATCAGAGTCATCTCCCCCCCCCCCCACCTTTCATATTAAAGTCTTTTTTGGCCCCCCTTCCCCTTTCACCTTCACATCAACATCCCCATTCCCTCAGGTTGGAGTCCATCTCCCCCCACCCCAACCTTACATCAGATTACTCATCTCTCCCCATCATATCAGGCTCCTTATCCCCTCCCCCTTCACATCAAGGTCTTCACCCCCCCTTTACATCAGAGTCTTCATTTCCCCCTCCCCTTTCTTTTCAAAGTGCATATCGTTCATATTTGGTCCTCTTCCCCTTTCACGTTCACATCAAAGTCTACAGTCCCTCTTTTAATGTCAGAGTCCCCTGCCCCCCCTTTCCCTTTCACATCAGAGTCCCCATATGCCCCCCCCCCCCCCCCAGTCTTCAGCATGGCATGGCTGTGGGCAACATTGTACAGCTAATGCTGTACATAAATACCAGATGCAGCATGGAACCCCTGGAGAGCTGAGACAGCACACCAGTTACTGGGGCACCCCTGGTTGAGAAACACTTATTTAGGCTTTGAAAACGACACATTGTTACGTCATCACCACGTGAAGTGACTCCTTTTTCTGCTCCATTTCATGGACACAACATATAAACTTGAAGTCCAGACTGGCCAGAAGCTTTCCATATTCTTATCGAAGAAAACCAGCCACATAAACATTGGGAATTCCACAAATTCAATTCTTAGGGTTGGGGTAATGGGCGCTATGTTTGTACATTGACATTAATCAGTGAGGACTTCCAATACAGATTTTGTACAATTTGTATTCATTGAAATAATTCTGTGTATTTCCAGGAAAAACAACTTTTGATTTGGGAATGAGCGGGGAAGATTTAGAACCTTGTTCGGAATTTATTCACTGTCATGGTGACAGGAGTTTTCTCATATGGGAGGGAAGGGGAGACTCTCCAATCGCAACAGAACCAGAAATATTTTTTTTAATTAAATTTCAGAATGCAGAATGGTGGTGAAACAGTACTGGAGATCAGGTCACACACATGGTGAAGTCTACAAAGTAAAAAGTCATACAAACTCACAACAGCCAATCCAATGAGAGTTATTTCAAACAGTCCCGGTACGATGAGATGACTAATGGTTCACCTCAGACATGGCGTCCACCAATCACCAATCTTTGGTTCACCTGAGAAAAGGCACCCGCCAACAACCAACCATTCACCAACCACCAACCTTTGGTGTTCCTGAGAAAGGACGTCCACCAACCACCAACCATTGGTTCACCTGAGACACAGCGCCCAACATCCATTCACTGCTCACCAACCATAGGTTCACCTGAGACACAGCGCCCACCCACCACCAACCATTGGTTCACTTGAGACACAGCGCCCACCAACCATTGGTTCACCTGAGACATGGCACCCACCAACCACCAACCATTGGTTCTCCTCAGACATGGCATCCAGCAACCTTTATTGTTTTTTATGGAAGAATAGAACAGTCATTGGTCAATAATGATGAGAAAGAGGGAGGGGGAGGGTGTGGTATAAAAACTGAAAGGGTGTGGGTGGGTAGAGGATGGGTGGGGGTAGGTAAGCTGCGCTAATATTGGGACTAAGTGGAGAAAAATTAGGGGTTAGGAAAAGGGAGGACAATGAAAAGAGAGGAAGAAGGGGTGGAAAAGAGGGGGTCTTGGGAATGAGGTTGGATGGGGTATGTACAGTACAACCTTACCTCTGAGTGACATCATACAATTTGTGTGCCTAGACCAGCCTTTCTCAACCAGAGTTCCTCCAGAGGTTGTTAGAGGTCCTTTCAGCTACATCTCATATAAGTGACCAATGACACCAATGAACTTTTTGGCTATCTGTAAGGGGGAAATCCTCCCTCTTCCCACTGACCACCGAAGTAAGGAGCACTCTTCCCACTGACCATCAATGTAAGGAACATTCTTCCCCCTGACCACCAATGTAAGGAAAATTCTTCCCCTTGACCACCAATGTAAGGAACATTCTTCCCACTGACCACCAATGTAAGGAGCATTCTTTCCACTGATCACCGATGTAAGGAACATTCTTTCCACTGATCACCAATGCAAGGAACATCCCACTGACCATCACACTAATGTGCCATGAGCTGGAGATTAAGTTATTATTAGTATGGGTTCCCTGAGACTGGAAAGTTATTTCAAGGGTTCCTTCATGTTATAAAGGTTGAGGAAGGCTGATCTAGACTTTCATGCTTGTATGGACAGATGTGTATGCATAGATCAAGAGTGATGGGCTGGGAAGATTGTAAGAAAGTCAAAGACGGATATCTCTAGCCAAACATATGACAAGGTACCCATAGGCATGCCAAACCCTCCCTATATGTGACAACATCAAATGTTCTTTATTTAATCCCAGCAGGCTCCGTTCATGTTTTGCTGGCTGTGGGTTGCTGGTGAATGGTTGGTGGCTCGGAAGCGCTGTGTAGCTGCTGTTGACGGCTTCATACCCTGGCCACGACCCATAAAAGGCTTTTATTCTGTAGAGAAGGTAAAAACAATGACCCCAGTGAGAGTCTATTGCTGCCTGTGTCCTTAATGCATAGTTTTCCACACTTCCTGTTTGGTGAAACTGTTGTCACTGGTACAGGAAGTGAGGGGGGGATCACTCTAATGAAGCCCCAGACACAAATGAAAACCTCAACAGGGACTCTAATCCTTTTGCGGTTTTCAAAACTAGGAAGAAAAAGAGTTTTGGCTGAACTTCCAGTTGAATGTCCACCTATGTACGCTATGCGATGAGAGCTGGTGGGATCGGCTTCAGTTGTTGTATGGGACCGCTTTGATGCTGTTCATCGCTGGAACTGGCTACAGGCACAATGTTGTCGTAAAATTATTAATAGCAATCCAAGCTTCGGAACCTGGAAGAAATTAGAGCCTAATGAGTCGCTGTGTCTGATTGTTCTTTTTATTGCAGCAAGTGCCGGGCGAACAGCTGGAGAACATGAAGACTATGTGAGTCATTAGTAGAAATTCAACACATGATTTCCTTCTGCTTGTTAACTTCAACTCTTCCTCCCTGGTGTTAATACACTCCTGATTATTCATTCCTGTGAACAGGCTCATTAGCTGACATCGTCCTTTCTCCCGGATTCGTCATAAATTCAGTCTCTATAGTGGCCGATACGGGGCTGGAATTGGCATCCATACTTATATGAAGTCAAATAAATGGCAATGCTTTATAATTTTTTACTGGTGGATTAAAAATCTTTGTAAAAAGATTAAATGCTTTTATCCAGAGTGTCTCTGGGTGTGAGTTCTTCTCCGGGACTCAGACCATGTAGACACAACTGTTTTATGGAGAGATACTAACCTTCAAACACAAACTCTACAGCAACTTCCAAACTTCCAACACAAACTCAACAGGGACTTACCAAACTTCCAACACAAACTCTACATGGACTTACCAACCTTCCTATACAAACTCTACAGGAATTTACCAACCTTCCAACACAAACTCTACAGGGACGTACCAACCTTCTTACACAAACGCTATAGGAACTTACCAACCTTTCAACACAAGCTCTACAGGGATTTACCAACCTTCCAGCACAAACTCTACAGGGACTTACTAACCTTCCAACACAAACTATGCAGGGACTTACCAACCTTCCAACACAAACTCTTCTGGAACTTACCAACCTTCCAACACAGACTCTACCGGTACTTACCAACCTTTCAACACAAACTCTGCAGGGACTTAGCAACCTTCCAACACAAACTCTGCAGGGACTTAGCAACCTTCCAACACAAACTCTACAGGAACTTACCAACCTTCCAGCACAAACTCTACAGGGACTTACCAACCTTCAAACACAAACTCTACAGGGACTTACCAACCTTCCAACACAAACGCTATAGAAACTTACCAACCTTTCAACACAAACTCTACAGGGATTTACCAACCTTCCAGCACAAACTCTACCAGGATTTCTCAACCAGGGTTCCTCCAGAGGTTGCTAGGGGTTCCTTAGGCAATAAGATTTCTGCTTCTCAGATAAGTTCTCACTGACACCATTGAACTTTTTAGCTCTCCATACAGGGGACATTCTTCTCACTGACCATCACACTAATGTATCATGAGTTATAGACATTTTTAGCAATGGTTTCCCTAAGACCGTAAAGCTATTTCAAGGCTTCCTCTGTGTTGCAAAGGTTGATGAAGACTGATTTAGGTTGCTGCTGAATGTAGCTAGTTAAAGGTAACAAAAAGATCAGTTTATTCAATGTTATCTTTATGTTGAGTTTATACATGTTTTAGGAAAACTACCAGATTTACTTGAACATTTTTTTTTACATTTTTACCATATTTTATATCTTTTTTTAAACTCTTTATAAAAAAATCTTGATTTCACCAATGTAAGGAACATTCTTCCCACTGATCACCAATGTAAGGAACATTCTTCCCACTGATCACCAATGTAAGGGACATTCTTCCCACTGATCACCAATGTAAGGAGCATTCTTCTCACTGATCACCAATGTAAGGGACATTCTTCCCACTGATCACCAATGTAAGGAACATTCTTCCCACTGATCACCAATGTAAGGAGCATTCTTCTCATGGCCGCCAATGTAAGGGACATTCTTCCCACTGACCACAAATGTAAGGAGCATTCTTCCAAATGATCACCAATGTAAGGGACATTCTTCCCACTGATCACCAATGTAAGGAACATTCTTCCCACTGACCACCAATGTAAGGAAAATTCTTCCCACTGATCACCAATGTATTCTTCGATCTAACCATCACGCTAATGTACTCTGAACTGTAGATACAGTAATTATTAGGAGGGAGTTCTCTGAGACCAGAAGGTTACTTCAATGGTTCCTCCATGTTATACAGGCTGAAAAGGCTGACCTACCATGTGCTGTGAATATTACACCTCCTCTACCTGGCTCTGCAGCCTAATGCACATAAAGCACTCATTTATGAAATAAAAGCAGCTAGAGAGTCCACGACCACCCTGTGTCTTTTCTTGCCCACCTGGTCCACACCCTTCACACTGTAAATGAACACAACATTGTCGGACGTTTAGAGTAGATATCTTGGAAAGTCAGAATGTAACCTGTACAATTTCCACACTCTGAAAAAAATAAAAAAAGGTTCTAATACGATTGCCAGCTCCTTCATTTCACCCAATAACTTGTATAGAATACCGGCTCTAATAGAATCTTCTAGAAAGCTCCACCTGTAAATTCACAGCTGGACTGTTTATAATTCAGACATTTTATGGCCAAAAAGTTATTGCCAAAGAGAAGTGTAAAGCTCCATATGGACTTAGAAGGGGAAATGTAGAAAAGATTTGAAGATGGACGGAGTTTATGAAACGACAAAACATTTTATACTGGTACATCCTCCACATTGTGTCTAATAAAAGAAATAGACGAGCATTAACTTTACTGAACCATTCTCAGAGAATTTAAAGATCGGCCTTTGGCACACGGTGCTGGTACATCAAACACTTTGTCTTTACAGTAGACGTTTCATCCTTTGTCTGGATTGTTCAGCATTATACACTTCTGTAAAAATTCCCTGATGTGCTAAACAAGCCAGCTTCACAAAATTTACAAGGATCGAGCTCGTATGAGGCCTTTCAGGATGTCGACAGACTGAGGCTTTATAATGCCACCTACAGATAATATGGACGTCTCTTTACAAGGAGCAAGTACGTCAGAGGCCGGAACTGGCTCTTCTCAGGTCTTGTATACAAGAGAACTCCAGACTGGCAAATGGCAGCACACTCCAATGGTACTATAGCAGATGGTCAAGGCCGATATTGAAGAATAGGTAAAACAAGGCCGGCCTTCACTCTTGGGTATACCAGATTACTGTTTTATCTTAGTTTTTAGTATTTAGATGTAGCAAGGTCCCAGGCCTCCTTCGGTCTAATGAGAACCTCCAGGCCCAGAGCTGACATCCTACTGAACATAGTGGGTTTTGAGGCATGGTGGGTGCAAGGTGATTAAAATCTTTGGGCGCCAGACACTTCTTGGATGCAAAAGAGATTTTATTCCTCTTAACAAACTTTTGGGGGAAAGAGGGTTGGGCCAGGGCACCCTTAAGTAGTTGCAAGTTCAATTGGTAGACTCCGAGACTTCAATTAGAGGACAGCCATGCAGGGAAAGGAATCCAGCAAGACGGCACATCTGCATGTGCAGGAATGCTGTCTCCTATGGCAACAGTATTTAACAGTTCCTAACACTAAGCTTAACAGTTCCTTTCACCTCCACTACAATCACTCCTTGTAGTTCTTCAGCCCACTGAGCTCCCGGTCTCTCACTAGACCCGCTGATTCACTGCCACTGAATACCTTGAGCACCTCAAATCTTCACAGTGGTATCTTCCTTAAGCGTCACCACCGCCTTTCTGCTGGGTCCCTAGCTTGACTCTCCAGATACCTCTCAATCTTCACCCCACTGGCCTGCTCAGTCCCTGGCTTGACACACATGGCTGCTTTGCAAGAGTCACCTCTGCTGGTTGGGTCCCTGGCTTGATGCCCACTGAAGTTTCCCGATTCTTCACCATCCCAGGTAGGTGAGAATGCTGCTCCTGTACTTGCTTCAGTTACTCACTGTGGTCCCTGGTAATAAGGTGGTTGGTCCCTTAGTGGCGACAGCTTCCCTTCTACCTCCGACCATGACAGGTTTTCCGGCCAGCAGAACCATCACTTTTGGTTGGACTGCAAGCCGCAGTCCCAACCCTGCGCTGCTCTCTTGCTTCTGGATGGGCCCTCAGACAGCCTAGCAGCCAGATGTGCCCGAGACAGGCCCAAACTCCGGCCTTGCAGCCCGAGCAATACAACACACTTCCATCCAGACAGCCGTCCAGGTGGCACAGAATATAGATCACCTGACTCCACTCCAATATATAGACTCTCCCAGCAGACCAAGGGATCCAAGAAAAGCTCTGCCCATTGGCTGAGACAACCCACATATCCATAATCTGACCTTGTGTTGCCCTTCAAATATCTAGTACTACCAAGTACCCAGCCACCTAGTGGTAGAAGAGACAAGTGCAACAAGGCCAAACTTAGGGAGGAATCAATAGATCTCTAACAATCAACCAGGATAATTATTCCTGGCAAGTAAATTTGTGAGGCGCAACCCTTCCTAAACTCCAGGGTGCTACATAGAGATTCTGTGTAAAATGAAGAAAACTTCAAGGAGGTGGAACCCTAACCTTAGGAAGCAGGACTTTTCTTTCAGTTGGTTCACCCTCTTGTATGTGGATAAATGCAGAATTTGGGTACTGTATATATAAAAGAGCTCAGAAGTAAAGTTGATAAAAACACTTATTTTCAGTAAAATGGTGAATGGTTAGAGTGTCTGTCGGGTAATTATATCTGCCTGCGACCACTGCTTATCTCACTGGTTTTCCCTCTGTCACAGAGACGGGAAGTGAGGGGAAGTTTCCTCAATGGAGTCACAGACAGCAGAAAAAGCTTGACATAAGTATAACCCTGCCTCTGGCTACCCTCCCCTCTCTCACCCCCACTCCTCCTTCCCTTCTTTCCTTCTCAAACGTACCTCACCTTTCTTCCCACAACCCTATCCTCTCTTATGCCCATTCTCCACTTCTTCTTCTTCTGTTCCTGATGGGACCCCATAAACTAACTCCTGTCAATCCTCATAGTTTCCTTCACTCTGATCTATGGTATCCCCTGTACTCTATCTACCTCTACCCTATTCTCTCATATACCCATTCTTTTCTTCTTCTTCTCGGACTGCTCTTGATAGCACTCCATAAATGACCTCCTTCGATCCTCATAGTTTCCCTCATTCTCAACAATGGTTTCCACCATATTCTCTCTAACGCTAGCTTATTCTCTCCTATACCTGTTCTCCCCTTCTTTTTCTTCTTCTTTGACTGTTCCTGATGGGACCCCATAAACCATATTCTCTGGTCCTTATAGTTTCCCTCACTCTTATCCATGGTTTCCACCATTTTCTCTCTTACTCTATCCTATCTTCTCCAATATCTGTTCTCCCCTTCTTCTTCTGGGATTGTTCCTGATGAGATCCCATAAATCACCTCCTCCAATCCTCATAGTTTCCCTCACACTTATCTATGGTTTCCACCATACTCTCCCTAACTCTACCATATCCTCTCCTATACACCTTCTTCCCTTCTTCTTCTTCTTCTTGGACTGTTTCTGATGTGACTCCATAAACTACCTCACATCCATGTTTTCCACCAGTCTCCCTAGCTCTATCCTCTCCTATACCCATTCTTCCCTTCTTCTTCTTCCACTGTTCCTGATGGGTTCCCATAAACCACCTTCTCTGATCCTCATAGTTTTCCTCACTCTTATCTATTGTTTTTACCATTCTCTCTACCTCTACCCTATCCTCTCCTATACCCATTCTCCCCTCCTTCTTCTTGGATTGTTCCTGATGGGACCCCATAAAACATCTTCTTCAATCCTCATAGTTTCCCTCATACTTATCTATGGTTTCCACCATAGTCTCTCAAACTCTACCCTATCCCATTCTTCCCTTCTTCTTTTTAGACTGTTCCCAATTGGACCCCATAAAGCACCTCCTCCAATCCTCATAGTTTCCCTCACTCTTATCTATGCTTTCCACCATACTCGCTGTACCTTAACAACAACAGAAGGGCTCATCAGACGATAATGACAAATGAATGAGGACGCAGACATGTGGCCTCCTATTGGCAACAGCACAATGCTCCATACTACAGATAGATGTACTTTTGACTTCCATTCTGTTGTTCTGGAAGCCTCTCGCTGTGACCTGTCAATGCCTATGTTTACTCTTTCAAAACTAGAGGAAAAGTTTTGGGTGAAGTTTAAATTCTGTCCTCTTTAATAGTAAACAGTTTAAATGGTAAAAAGTGAACAATTATTGATGGGGTACCGCGTTCTAACCCGTAATGACTTCAGTCGTGGCCTTTGTAAACCTTTACCTTTCCTTGCCATGATGAAAAATTCCCATACTTACATCATGTTTGAGTTGAACAGCCAGAGTGGCTTTCAGGTTTTTTTAAAACCGCTCCTTTGTTTGGTGCCTGAACCCTTTGTTCTCTGGTAGGCACTTTTGGGATTTGTAGATTTTTTTTGTTTTGTTTTGTTTAAAGCAGCCTTTCTCTGCCTTTTTACATCCCAAAGGAACCCCTTATAAATAATGTTCAGGTCTCAGGGAGCACCTGGTAAGATCAGTCCATTGGGGGTCATTGGAAAAATGGCCCTCATATTGATGGTGGTAAGTGAAAAGAATACCCCCCCCCCCCCGATTACAGGGTGGCCAGAATGACACCCTTGTAATCATGCCACTGGCTCTGCCAAGTGGCATTGGACCTGGAGCTATGCAAGCATCATCAGATTGGAGGCATCAACTCAAGGAACCCCTTATAAATAATGTTCAGGTCTCAGGGAGCACCTGGTAAGATCAGTCCATTGGAGGTCATTGGGAAAATGTCCCTCACATTGGACCTGGAGCTATGCAAGCATCATCAGATTGGAGGCATCAACTCAAGGCTCAAGGAACCCCTTATAAGTAATGTTCAGGTCTCAGGGAGCACCTGGTAAGATCAGTCCATTGGGGGTCATTGGGAAAATGTCCCTCACATTGGACCTGGAGCTATGCAAGCATCATCAAATTGGAGGCATCAACTCAAGGAACCCCTGGCCAGCTCCCGAGGAACCCTAGTTGAGAATGGCTGGTGAAGTGATAAAGCATATTGTTAGTGCAAGATATCTGCATATAAGGCACAGAAGGAAGAAAGATACAATTGAATGGGATCAGTAGATAATTGGATCAGCTGATGGATCACATTCGCTGAGTGCATGAAGGTCTGCACACCAATGTGAACCTGCAAGAGCAGAATGCTGTATATCTTCAGTTATCTTCCTGCTCAGGTGCATCTTCTCAATCAGTGAAAAAGTAATATACAGAAGCCTGAAAAAACATTTAAAGTGGTAATAAAACCAAAATCAAAAATGTATTATGCTGCAGCTCACTAATCATTAGATGTGATGGCTGCATTCGTTTTTTGTTTTTTTTTGGGCTTTCTTTCTTCTATATTCACCTGGTGATCCTGCCAGCAAATCTGTTGTTTTTCAAAAAAACAAGTTGTCCTACAGATGTAGCAGTTACAAAAATGAGACAAAGCATTAACCACTGCCAGGGGTGCTTACAATGATCAGCTTTTATGTATTTAGTGATGTAAAACCTTTATCCCAAAAGATGGAGTTTGGGTATAACTTGTTAGTGTATCTAAATCTGACAATGCTGCTGTCCAAAGTTGCCCCCTGTGCTCCTCCATTCGGAGTGGAGGTGCTCTAAGACAGGAGGTGTGTTACTGGCCAGATCACCAGGTGAAAATATAGGGGGATAAAGACTAAAAAAAAAAAAGAAAACTAATGCAGCCACCACATCTAATGATTGGTGAGGTGCAATATATGACATTTCTGATTTGGGGTTTAGATACACTTTAAGAGAGTGTTTTTATACTCTGCCTAGAGGATACACTAATCAGTGAGTAAATATCCATAATATAGCATCTTCTATGACTTCCATGTCCTTCCGTGGCTGATCACACACAATGTTTATCCCGGGAGATGTATAGGGTGAGGCTCACTGACACGGCTACCGTTGTATACATGGTCATGTTAGCACGGCACGCTCTTATAATATACACGCAAATCAACATCCCCTGTAAAAATAAACCAGCGCCCCGCCCCCTCTGTACTCACACCATATGTCATCGGCGTAGAGCGCGGTGGATCTGGCGGAACATTTTCGGTGTCAGCAGAGATGTCGTTGGATTTCTAACGTTGGCGAGATGACAAATTGTGTTTTACGTTATGAAAACAGTAGTTCATTTTAACACATAAATCAGACGAAAACGTCCACATTCTGCTACACTCCACATTTATTGTGTTCAATCCCGACAAACACATGTTCTCCAAATACCGGCTAATGGCAAAAGTATGATCGAAAAATGTGTACATGATGGAGCCCCATTGGAGGGAGCAGACTGAACTAATCAAGGGAGAAGTCACTGACAGCGGGGAGACCGCCACGGGGAATATATCACAGAGGAATCAGAGGAGAGAAAGCAAAGTCGGAGGAGAATGCCGCAGGACGAAGGTTGGCTTTGTTTTTCTGGCCTGGTTTATACCGCCGATGATTCCTGCTACAATCATGTAATCGGAAACATAAGACTATAGTAAGATAATATGGAGGGATTTTATACTGTGTGGCAGTGCTGCACCCTGCCACTGGGTTAGTAGGACTAAGGATTACACAGAGTACTCACATTTATAGACTGAGAGGCTCCGGAATATTGGTTCTGAATGGAGTAAGTTGGATTTTCAGTTCTCCTCAGGGTTTGTAATTCTTGGACTGGGTTCAAAGAATTCAAAGCGTCTTGGGAGGGAAGAAACCTCTAAACCTGAGTCAGGGTGGAGACCAGCAGGCACGGTGTACAGGTGTGCACACCCATTATAATTAAGGGTATAGCAGTAGTTCAGGGCTCCACCCAGGAGACAGGAGGTCCCCTGCCCAAATGATTCAGGGCTTCACCTGGGAGACAGGAGGTCCCCTGCCCAGAGAGTTCATGGCTCCACCCAGGAGACAGAAGGTCCCCTTCCCAGAGAATTCAGGGCTCCAATGGGAGACAGGAGGTCCCCTGCCCAGAAAATTCAGGGCTCCACCCAGAGGACAGGAGGTCCCTTGGCCAGAGAGTTGAGTATTCAACCCAGGAGACAGGAGGTCCCCTCCCCAGAGAATTCAGGGCTCCATCCAGGAGACAGGAGGTCCCCTGGCCAGAGAATACAGGGCTCCACCTTGGAGACAGAAAGGCCCCTGCCCAGGGAATTCAGGGCTCCATCTGGAACACAAGAGGCTCCCTGCCCAGAGAGTTTAGGGCTCCAGCCAGGTGACAGGAGGTCCCCTGCACAGAGAATTCAGGCTCCACCCTGGAGAAAGGAGGTCCCCTGCCCAGAGAATTCAGGGCTCCACCTGGGAGACAGGAGGACCCCTGCCTAGAGAATTCAGGGCTCCCCCGCCTCGGGAGACAAGAGGCCCCCTGCCCAGAAAGTTCAGGGCTCCACTTAGGTGACAGAAGGTCTTCTGCCCAGAGAATTCAGGGCTCCACCACAGAGACAAGAGGTCCCCTGCACAGAAAATTCATAGCTCCACCTTGGAGACAGGAGGTCCCCTGCCCAGAGAATTCAGGGCTCCACCCCAGAGACAGGAGGTCCTCTGCCCAGAAAATTTGGTACTCCACCCGAGAGACAGGA
Organism: Aquarana catesbeiana; assembly: GCF_042186555.1. NCBI lineage: Eukaryota > Metazoa > Chordata > Amphibia > Anura > Ranidae > Aquarana > Aquarana catesbeiana. Next base: position 16,223,705 of record NC_133331.1, read on the forward strand.
GGTCCCCTGCCCAGAGAATTCGGGGCCCACCCAGAAGACAGGAGGTCCCCTGCCCAGAGAATTCATGACTCCACCCATGAGAAATTAGGTCCCTTGCCCAGAGACCAGGATGTGGACCAGAGCAGCAGGAAGCTGCATGAAACAAAGCTGAGAGAAAGGTACAGAGTTGGATAGGAGCACAGTGGCGCTAAGAAATGATATGAAGTCCCAGACCAAAGGTTGGAAGAGAAAACCAGGAGGCTTGGTGTAATTTCTTTTTGAGTTTGAAGTGATAGTGGAAACCCCTGTGAGGGCAACCTTTTTTTTTTCTACTTTGAATGTCTTCTTTAAATAGAAGTGGACGAGCAAGCCCTAAACAGTACTTCCTGGTTGAAGTGAAATCCCTGAAAAAGTGGAACCCTCAAATATCACAACTGGATGTCATAGATGTCATATATTGCTACTCAGAAACTGCTGTCAGGTTGTTCCTCCATGTGGAGAGTCCAATTTCGGATCTAATAAAGATCTGTAAGGGCGCTGTTTTGTTTGAGTCCACCCAAGTTTTATCAGGTGCTGAGCCCTGATGAAGGGGGGAGGGGTGTTACCCCTGACATGCGTTGACTAGTCTTATATCACTTTTTACCAACAATTAAAATTATCTTGGACTCTATGTATCTGGCTTTGGTCTTGTCTCTGTTTCTAATAGATGTAAGAGGGGCACAGGCATGGACGTCCGCAGGTAGGGGCAAGGGGGGGGTCAAGTGCCCCCCCCCCCGGCAGGACCAGCGATACCTATAGACAAGTGCGCATATCAATCGGGGGAACGGCGCTGCATGTCCCAGGGTATCTGTGTGTATGGGGGTGTAATGTATCTCAGTGTATGGGAGTATAATGTACTGTATCTGTGTGTATGGAGGTGTAATGTATCTGGGTGTATGGGGGTCTAATGTATCTGGGTGTATGGGGGTGTAATGTATCTGGGTGTATCGGGATGTAATGTATCTGGGTGTATGGGGGTCTAATGTATCTGGGTGTATTTGGTCTGTAATGTATCTGGGTGTATGGGGGTGTAATGTATCTGGGTGTATGGGGGTGTAATGTATCTGGGTGTATGGGAATGTAATGTATCTGGGTGTATGGGGGTGTAATATATCTGGGTGTATTTGGTCTGTAATGTATCTGGGTGTATGGGGGTGTAATATATCTGGGTGTATGGGGTGTAATGTATCTGGGTGTATGGGGGTGTAATATATCTGGGTGTATCGGGATGTAATGTATCTGGGTGTATGGGGGTGTAATGTATCTGGGTGTAATGTATCTGGGTGTATGGGGGTGTAATGTATCTGGGTGTATGGGGGTGTAATGTATCTGGGTGTATCGGGATGTAATGTATCTGGGTGTATGGGGGTGTAATGTATCTGGGTGTAATGTATCTGGGTGTATGGGGGTGTAATGTATCTGGGTGTATTTGGTCTGTAATGTATCTGGGTGTATGGGGGTGTAATGTATCTGGGTGTATGGGGGTGTAATGTATCTGGTTGTGTATGGGGGTGTAATGTATCTGGGTGTATTTGGTCTGTAAAGTATCTGGGTGTATGGGGGTGTAATGTATCTGGTTGTGTATGGGGGTGTAATGTATCTGGGTGTAATGTATCTGGGTGTATGGGGGTCTAATGTATCTGGGTGTATTTGGTCTGTAATGTATCTGGGTGTATGGGGGTGTAATGTATCTGGGTGTATGGGGGTGTAATGTATCTGGGTGTATTTGGTCTGTAATGTATCTGGGTGTATGGGGGTGTAATATATCTGGGTGTATGGGGTGTAATGTATCTGGGTGTATGGGGGTGTAATATATCTGGGTGTATCGGGATGTAATGTATCTGGGTGTATGGGGGTGTAATGTATCTGGGTGTAATGTATCTGGGTGTATGGAGGTGTAATGTATCTGGGTGTATCGGGATGTAATGTATCTGGGTGTATGGGGGTGTAATGTATCTGGGTGTAATGTATCTGGGTGTATGGGGGTGTAATGTATCTGGGTGTATTTGGTCTGTAATGTATCTGGGTGTATGGGGGTGTAATGTATCTGGGTGTATGGGGGTGTAATGTATCTGGGTGTAATGTATCTGGTTGTGTATGGGGGTGTAATGTATCTGGGTGTATTTGGTCTGTAAAGTATCTGGGTGTATGGGGGTGTAATGTATCTGGTTGTGTATGGGGGTGTAATGTATCTGGGTGTATGGGGGTGTAATGTATCTGGGTGTATTTGGTCTGTAATGTATCTGGGTGTATGGGGGTGTAATGTATCTGGGTGTATGGGGGTGTGATGTATCTGGGTGTAATGTATCTGGGTGTATGGGGGTGTAATGTATCTGGGTGTATGGGGGTGTAATGTATCTGGGTGTATTGGGGTGTAATATATCTGTGTGTATGGGGGTGTAATGTATCTGGGTGTATGGGGGTGTAATGTATCTGGGTGTATTTGGTCTGTAATGTATCTGGGTGTATGGGGGTGTAATGTATCTGGGTGTATGGGGGTGTAATGTATCTGGGTGTATGGGGGTGTGATGTATCTGGGTGTAATGTATCTGGGTGTATGGGGGTGTAATGTATCTGGGTGTATTGGGGTGTAATGTATCTGGGTGTATTGGGGTGTAATATATCTGTGTGTATGGGGGTGTAATGTATCTGGGTGTATGGGGGTGTAATGTATCTGGGTGTATGGGGGTGTAATGTATCTGGGTGTATGGGGGTGTAATGTATCTGGGTGTATTTGGTCTGTAATGTATCTGGGTGTATGGGGGTGTAATGTATCTGGGTGTATGGGGGTGTAATGTATCTGGGTGTATGGGGGTGTAATGTATCTGGGCATCTGGGGGTGTAATGTATCTGGGTGTATCAGGATGTAATGTATCTGGGCATCTGGGGGTGTAATGTATCTGGGTGTATCAGGATGTAATGTATCTGGGTGTATGGGGGTGTAATGTATCTGGGTGTATGGGGGTGTAATGTATCTGTGTGTATGGGGGTGTAATGTATCTGGGTGTATCAGGGTGTAATGTATCTGGGTGTATGGGGGTCTAATGTATCTGGGTGTATGGGGGTGTAATGTATATGGGTGTATGGGGGTGTAATGTATCTGTGTGTATGGGGGTGTAATGTATCTGTGTGTATTGGGGTGTAATATATCTGGGTGTATGGGGGTGTAATGTATATGGGTGTATGGGGGTGTAATGTATCTGTGTGTATGGGGGTGTAATGTATCTGTGTGTATTGGGGTGTAATATATCTGGGTGTATGGGGGTGTAATGTATCTGTGTGTATGGGGGTGTAATGTATCTGGGTGTATTGAGGTGTAATATATCTGGGTGTATGGGGGTGTAATGTATCTGGGTGTATTGGGGTGTAATGTATCTGGGTGTATTGGGGTGTAATGTATCTGTGTGTATGGGGGTGTAATGTATCTGGATGTATGGGGATGTAATGTATCGGTGTGTATTGGGGTGTAATGTATCTGGGTGTATGGGGGTGTAATGTATCTGGATGTATGGGGATGTAATGTATCGGTGTGTATTGGGGTGTAATGTATCTGGGTGTATGGGGTCTAATGTATCTGGGTGTATCAGGGTGTAATGTATCTGTGTGTATGGGGGTGTAATATATCTGGGTGTATGGGGGTGTAATGTATCTGTGTGTATGGGGGTGTAATGTATCTGGGTGTATTGGGGTGTAATATATCTGGGTGTATGGGGGTGTAATGTATCTGGGTGTATTGGGGTGTAATATATCTGGGTGTATGGGGGTGTAATGTATCTGGGTGTATTGGGGTGTAATGTATTTGGGTGTATTGGGGTGTAATGTATCTGGGTGTATGTGTACTACGTCTGCAGTCTCTGATTGTGAGAATGACATTTTCAAAAAGGGGCGGAGCATGGGTGACCTTAAAATAATGCCCCCCCCCCCCCCCCCCCCCGAAAAAAGTTCTGCGGACGCCCATGGGCACAGGCTGAAGTTTGCGTAATAAATGGATATGAACAATTGGAAGCGTGCCAGTACCGGCTTTGTATTCCACAGTTTTTGCCGGTCTGAATACCTGGACTGTCACAGCTCATTGCCCGAGCTCTGGATGTCATTTCAGGCCACTTCCTTCACGCTTTTATAGACATTGACGTGGGAGTGGATATTGATCTTTATTTCTTATTAAAATAAAACAATCACACTACGAACTCCTCCTCCTGCGCTCTGCGCATTTCTTACATCTCAATTTAGAATTCCGCTGCAAGAAAAAACAATCTACAACCTTATTTCAGTGTATTTTATACTGAATTTATCATTAATAGCAATTAAAACAATCCAGCAAACATCATTTTTCTTCAGACTTGCTGCATGTGTGTTGGTTTTCCTCCCTCTGTATTTATCGGGGGAAGAGATGTTTTAATAAAGGGCATTAGCCCCGGGGCCACCCACCCAGCAAAGGGGCTCATCAAAAGACTGAACTCAGAAAGCTGATACTCCAGAGCAGATCACATCCAAGCGATGGGGATAATTAAGAAGACAAGTCACCCCGTACCAGACTGACGATTGGACGATGGATGAACATCACATTGATAAGAGTCCGTCCTGTGAATCCCCTTCCTGCAATTTCCCTGTAAAGACTGACTGCATAGAGCTTTCCCCTTTATATTTGGTGCTGGTCTACAGGAGATCATTTCCAGCTAATGAACACAGATTTCAGGTTCCTTATACTAGCAAAGCTGAAAAATGTATTTAATGATTTTGTAATTATTATCTAACTGGAGATGATTACAATGTATATAATTAACCGAATTAAAGAGTATCATATTGTCTATATTTACCTGGATTAAAATTGAAATATATAAATATATATATATATATATAAATAAATAAAAAATGTATATACCATCCTCATCAGAGAGATAGCAAAAACATTAGATGTAGCCAAATCAACTGTTTAGAACATCCTTAAAAAGAAAGAACGCACCGGTGAGCTCAGCAACACCAAAAGACCCGGAAGACCACGGAAAACAACTGTGGTGGATGACCGAAGAATTCTTTCCCTGGTGAAGAAAACACCCTTCACAACAGTTGGCCAGATCAAGAACACTCTCCAGGAGGTAGGTGTATGTGTGTGAAAGTCAACAATCAAGAGAAGACTTCACCAGAGTGAATACAGAGGGTTCACCACAAGATGTAAACCATTGGTGAGCCTCAAAAACAGGAAGGCCAGATTAAAGTTTGCCAAACAACATCTAAAAAAAGCCTTCACAGTTCTGGAACAACATCCTATGGACAGATGAGACCAAGATCAACTTGTACCAGAGTGATGGGAAGAGAAGAGTATGGAGAAGGAAAGGAACTGCTCATGATCCAAAGCATACCACCTCATCAGTGAAGCATGGTGGTGGTAGTGTCATGGCGTGGGCATGTATGGCTGCCAATGGAACTGGTTCTCTTGTATTTATTGATGATGTGACTGCTGACAAAAGCAGCAGGATGAATTCTGAAGTGTTTCGGGCAATATTATCTGCTCATATTCAGCAAAATGCTTCAGAACTCATTGGACGGCGCTTCACAGTGCAGATGGACAATGACCCGAAGCATACTGCGAAAGCAACCAAAGAGTTTTTTAGGGGAAAGAAGTGGAATGTTATGCAATGGCCAAGTCAATCACCTGACCTGAATCCGATTGAGCATGAATTTCACTTGCTGAAGACAAGACTGAAGGGAAAATGCCCCAAGAACAAGCAGGAACTGAAGACAGTTGCAGTAGAGGCCTGGATGAGCATCACCAGGGATGAAACCCAGCGTCTGGTGATGTCTATGCGTTCCAGACTTCAGGCTGTAATTGACTGCAAAGGATTTGCAACCAAGTATTAAAAAGTGAAAGTTTTGATGGATGATTGTTAATCTATCCCATTACTTTTTATCCCTTAAAAAGTGGGAGGCACATATACAAACTGTTGTAATTCCTACACCGTTCACCTGATTTGGATGTAAATGCCCTCAAATTAGAGCTGAAAGTCTGCAGTTAAAGCACATTGTGGTGGTGTATAGAGCCAAAAAGATTAGAATCGTGTCGATGTCCCAATATTTATGGACCTGACTGTATATAGATATATATCTATATATATATCTATATATAGATACATCTATCTATCTATCTATCTATCTATCTATCTATCTATCTATCTATCTATCTATCTATCTATCTATATATATATCTTTTATATACTTATCTGAATTAAATATAATTACAATGTATGTATTTAACTGAATTTAAGATTGTTGCATGGTGAATATTTATTTGGATTAAGGTTGATCAAAATAGAATTATGTATTATATTAATGATGATTACAATGCATATAATTAACTGAATTCAAGATTAACAACATATATATATATATATTTACCTGGATGTTTTACTATCTATCTATCTATCTATCTATCTATCTATCTATCTATCTATCTATCTATCTATCTATCTATCTATCTATCTATCTATCTATCTATCTATCTATCTATCTATAGATAGATAGATAATGTATCTATATATATTTAACTGAATTAAATATAATTACAATGTATATATTTAACTGAATTAAAGATTGTTACGATGTAAATATGTATTGGATTAAAGAATATTACAATGTATATAAGGAGTTTTTTGTTTGTCTTCCCATTGCCCGTCTGCTTTGTTAGTGGATTTAGATTGCTAGCTCTGGTGAGACAAGGACTGCTCTGTGTGGGTATATTTCACATTCTATACATTGTATTATGTTCAGGTCTATGAATATTAAGAATTCAATTATTAAACATTTCTATAAATTGTCCGCATTGCTGATGATCCTTTTTAGCCATTCCTGTATTTCGCCTCCACTGAACATGAATCATCTTTATCTCGGAGCAGCCGAGGGACGAGTCTTCCATGTCACCGGGTGGACGATCGGCTTGTGTGATACGGCGGTGACTGATTCCCCAGTTCAGGTTCCACATCTGTCAACAGTCAGCTGACTTTGCACAAAGGCGACATGTGGAAAAGTCTTCATCAGGGGCAGGAATGAGGCTCTCGAGTTACTCCTCGCTCTTCTCCAGCACAGGTATGTTCAGCCGCTTTCATCTTCCTGATAGCTCCCACGGGAAAAATCGCAGCCGCTACACCTAGTCAGGTCAAAGTCTGGTCTTGCTGTTTTCGCTCGGTCCCCGTAGCTTTTTTAAATTGTTTAACAATTTTTCACCTGCCCGTCACTCTTCTACGCTGCGGGACGCCATTTGCCAGAGTGGAGGGAGCTGTTCACAGCGATCGACTGAAAAGTACATTAAGCTAAGAGGGTCTGAGGATGGGAAATAAATCATGCGGCGCTGTTTTCCTTGGCGTGGCGGAGTCCTCCGGGTCATGCTTAATAGGCTCAATTTTCAGAATATTGGAGGAATAAAAGACGCGGAGTGAAATCAGAGATGTTCGGCATGAACGCCATTCGCTGTGTTACTAGAAATAAAACGTAGCGGCTTTATGATTAATAACTTCCATGCAGAAAACCAGATTTCTGGAGATATTAACAAATGTTCAGCAAAATGAGTTACAGGAAAATAAAATCGTAGAAAATCAGCTGCAGATTTCTCCGTCGCTGACATCTATCGCCTATTACCTGGACAGGCAGGAAATACCGGGATTTATTTAACTAATATACATCTTCGATTATTTGATAATACGACAAATAAAGAGCTTATAAAAATTCCTTTATCCCGGGATAAGCAGCACTCAGTCAGTACAGCAAGCAGCAGCTCTGGTGGAACCAGGACCGGTGCTAGACTATTTTGCACCCTAGGCTAGACCAGATACTTGCACCAGACCCCCCTCCCCTCCGAAAAAAAAATAAAATTTCACCATTTTTAAAATCAGTAGAAAATTATTTTAATCTTTTTACATTTTTAAAAAAAAAATTTTTTAGGACCCCTACATTTTTAAAAACAATAGAAAATATTACAACAACAAAACATGAAACTGCTAAATTTCACAACGGTATGAGGAACGTGCAAAATATGTGTGGGTAACATTGGCGGCAGTGGGCAGCAGGCCTTCACTGGGACAAAAAAAAAAAAGGGGCTCATGCATTTTAGACTGAGCAGCCCTTTTATTTTATTTTATTTTTCAAACCAAATTACAAGTAATGACAACTACTGAATTGTCATTGTCTTTTAGTTATATTTAGCCTGCTTCAATTCAAGGGGCCCATGCATTTTAGACTGAGCAGCCTTTTTAATTATATTTATTTTTTTCACTGGTGTCAGTAGTTGTTTATTTTTCTTATTTTATTTTTTTCATTTTTTTCATTTTTTTTATAAATTTATTTTTTATTCTTTTTTTTTAGGACCCCTACATTTTAAAAGTGATCGGTCATTTCAGACAAGGAATCCACCAGTAAATAACACATTTTCTGGCCCCTTCCCCACTCTCCATCCCAACAGATCCCCCGCAGCAGCAGGAGGGTAGAGCAGGGAGGCCAGCAGAGCTGTGGGGTGTGGTGGGGGCAGCAGTAAACAGCGTGGCTGCGACAAAGGAAACAGCGGGGCCAGGAGATCACAGTGGGGCAGGGAGTGGAGGTGAACCCGGCATTCAGCAGCTGCAGGGGATTGGTTTCTCTACATGCCACTGTCTTGTTAGGATGGAAATGAACTTTGGAAGGGAACCATGGAAAGGAACCATGAAAGGGAACCATGGAAAGGAACCATGGAAACCATGGAAGGGAACCATGGAAAGGAACTATGGAAGGGAACTATGGAAAGGAACCACGGAAGGTAGCCATAGAAAGGAACCATGGAAAGGAACCATGGAAGGGAACCATGGAAAGGAACCACGGAAGGTAACCATGGAAAGGAACCATGGAAGGGAACCATGGAAAGGAACCACAGAAGGTAACCATGGAAAGGAACCATGGAAGGGAACCATAGAAAGGAACCATGAAGGGAACCATCAAAAGGAACCATGGAAGAACCATGGAAAGGAACCATGGAAGAACCATGAAAGGGAACCATGGAAAGGAACCACGGAAGGTAACCATGGAAAGGAACCATGGAGGGGAATCACGGAAAGGAACCATGGAAGGGAACCATGGAAAGGAACCATGGAAGAACCATGAAAGGGAACCATGGAAAGGAACCACGGAAGGTAACCATGGAAAGGAACCATGGAAGGGAACCATGGAAAGGAACCATGGAAAGGAACCATGGAAGGGAACCACGGAAAGGAACCACGGAAGGGAACCATGGAAAGGAACCATGGAAGGGAACCATGGAAGGGAGGTATGGAAAATTACATGGGCTTTTTGGGTTGCACATAGTACAAAAAGAGTAATGAGACTTTTGAGGTGTCAACACAGAGCATACAACATGTCAATCAACTGGTTTCACAGAACCTGAGGAAGTGGGCCTCATTATTCATGGAACGTGTTGTGCGATTGCTGGAGCCCCGAACTCCCCCAGTCTGATTAACACACAAAATAATGGAATGTTTTTGTTATGTAAATTGTTCAATAATGAAGTGTAGATGTGGGGGGGGGGGGGGGGGGCACTAGGGCAAACTGTGAACCTTGACATATACATATGGTTATATGTTGTGTACAGTTATTGTAATGTGTGGAAAACAGTCTTATCCAGGCTTATAATATCAGTATCTCTTTTTATTTAATACATCTTTTTTTAACATATAACAATAATATCAATGGGATCTCATATCAGTTTTTGATGTCGTAATGCTCCATATTGGCACCTCAATGGTCCCATTATTCATTTTGTACTATTTGTGACTTTATTAGGGATGTTGGTGCCCAATTAATCAGTTCCAATCTCATTCATTTAGAGTATTTTAGGGTTGCAGTTGATTGTTTAGTCAGCACCCCATCTCTGACCGACCCTGCAGGTTATGACAGCCGTAGTTCATTGTCAGTGGATAGGGAGTTGTTGGTTGAGGATGAAGAATATGGAGGATTCATGGCACACCCGGACCATGGAAAACGTCTTTCTTAATTCATATAGAGTAGACACATATCGCTATATCCTGAGCCACTTATTGAACTAAGACAGAACTTTTCCAAAGTTTGGTTGTGGATGGGGAAACCTTAAGATTCTCAGGAACTTATCTGCCGGCAAGACAAACCGGACCAACACCCGACCCTACTGGATAGGCATGAGAACTACCACCCACCTGGTGGAGTCTGATGTTGATCTATTTGTGGATTGTGTGTGACGTTGTACCAACCGCTGTCCTCCACCCTCCTCTGCTATCCTGGCTTCTTATCACCCAACGCATAAAATTCATAAAATACTAACAACATACAAGGCCATCCACATCTTTGCCCCCGCTACATCACCAACCTCATCTCGACATATCACTGCAAATTGTCCTCTCCACTTCTCCCAATACCTCCTTTTCTTTAGTTCCCTCATCACCTCCTCCCATGCTCGTCTCCAGGACTTCTCCAGAACCCCTCCCATTTTCTGGAACTCATTATCCCAATCTGTCCAGAACCTCTCCATTCTTCTGGAACTCCCTACCGCAATCTGTTCAGACCCTCACCCATCCTCTGGAGCTCCCTACCCCAATCTGTACAGAACCCCTCCTACCCTCTGAAACTCCCTACCCCAATCTGTCCAGAGCCCCTCCAATTCTCTGGAATTCCCTACCCCAATCTGTCCAGAGCCCCTCTCATCCTCTGGAACTCCCTACCCCAATCTGTCCAAAACCCGTCTCATTCCTCTGGAACTTCCTACTCCAATCTGTCCAGAGCCCCTCCCATCATCTGGAACTCTCTATCTCAATCTGTCCAGAGCCACACCCATCCTCTGGAACTCCCTACCCCAATCTTTGCAGAGCCTCACCCATCCTCTGGAACTCCCGACAGCAATCTGTCCAGAGCCCACCGCATCCTCTTGATCTCCCTACCCCAATATGTACAGAGCCCCTCTCATCCTCTGGAACTCCCTACCCCAATCTGTCCAGAACCCCTCCCATCCTCTGGAACTCCCTACCCCAATCTGTCCAGAACCCCTCCTATTCTCTGTGACTTCCTACCACAATCTGTACAGAGCCTCACCCATCCTCTGGTGCTCCCTATCTAAATCTGTCCAGAGCTAGTCCTATCCTCTGGAATTCTGTAGCTCAATCTGTAAAGAGCCCCTCCCATCCTCTGGAACTCTCTACACCAATCTGTCCAAAGCCCCTCCCATCCTCTTGAACTCCCCACCCCAATCTGTACAGAGCCCCTCCAATCCTCTGGAACTCTCTTTCCCAATCTGTCCAGAGCCCCTCTCATTCTCTTGAACTCCTCACCCCAATCTGTCCAGAGCCCCTCCCATCCTCTGAAACTCCCTACCCCAATCTGTCCTGAGCCCCTCCCATTCTTTAGAACTCCCTACCCTAATTTTTCAAGAGCTACTTCCTTCCTCTGGAACTCCCTCCCGCAATCTGTCTAGAACCCCTCCCATCCTCTGGAATTCCCTACCCCAATCTGTCCAGGCCCCTCCCATTCTCTGGAACTCCCTACCCCAATCTGTTCAGAGCCTCTCCCATCATGTAGAACTCTCTTCCTCATCTGTCCAAAACCCCTCCCATCCTCTGCCACTCCCTACTCCAATCTGTCCAGAGCCTCTCCCATCCTCTGAAACTCCTTACCCTAATCTGTCCAGAGCCTCTTGCTTCTTCTGGAACTCCCTACCCCAATCTCTCCAGCTATCTCCTACTCTGTGCACCTTTAGGAGACCCCTGAGAACTCAGGGAAGCCTATGCCTCTCCACCTTACAACTGAACTTTTACTTCCACCAGCTCACCCCTCACAGTCATTACCTCTGGTATCACTTGCCCCTCTCTCATAGATTGTAAGCTCTCAGGAGCAGGGTCCTCCCAACCCTCTTGTATTGAATTGTATTGTAATTGTACTGTCTCCCTTTAGGCTGGATTCACACAGGTCCGGCTGCGGTTTGCAGTCTGGTGTCCTGTGCGTTTGCGCTCACTGGTTCAGGTGCGATTCGGGTGCAAATTTTTCACTGAACTCGCATCTGAACCAGACCCAAAAACACACAGGACCCTTTTCAAATCGCGCTGGACATGTATGAACTGGCTCCAGTGAAAGCCGGTCATACTCACATGTTATGCGAATTGGATTTGGTGTAAATGCATTCAATTCTCATGTTATGTGAACCTAGTCCCAGATTGTGACGTGCTATGTAAACTGTTGGCGCTATATAAATCCTGTATAATAATAATATAGAGCCTGTATGATAATAATAATAATAATAGTTATGAAAATCCTGTATAATAATAATATAGAGCCTGTATGATAATAATAATAATAATAGTTATATAAATCCTGTATAATAATAATATAGATCCTGTATGATAATCATAATAATAATAGTTATATAAATCCTGTATAATAATAATATAGATCCTGTATGATAATAATAATGATAGTTATATAGATCCTGTACAGTAATAATATAGATCCTGTATGATATTAATAATAGTTATATAGATTCTGTATAATATGAATATAGATGCTGTATGATAATAATAATAGTTATATAAACCCTGTATAATCGTAATATAGAACCTGTATGATAATCATAATAATAGTTATATAGATCCTGTATAATAATAATATAGATCCTGTATGATAATAATAGTTACCGTATATTAATCCTGTATAAAATTAATTTAGAGCCTGTATGATATTAATAATAATAGTTATATCAATCCTATATAATAATAATATAGATCATGTAGAATAATCATAATAATTGTTATATAGATCCTGAAAAATATTAATATAGATCCTCAATGATAATAATAATAGTTACCATATATAGATCCTGTATAATAATAATAATAATAGTTATATAGATTCTGTAAAATATTAATATAGATCCTGTATGATAATAATAGTTATATAAATCCTGTATAATAATAATATAGATCCTGTATGATAATCATAATAATATTTATATAGAGCCTGTAAAATATTAATATAGATCCTGTATAATAATAATAATAATAATAATAGTTATATAAATCCTGTATAATAATAATATAGTTCCTGTATGATATTAATAATAATAGTTATATAGATTCTGTAAAATATTAACATAGATCCTGTAAAATATGAATATATATCCTGTATGATAATAATAGTTACCATATATTAATCCTGTATTAAATTAATATGGAGCCTGTATGATAATAATAATAATAATAATAAAAGTTATATAGATCCTGTATAATAATATAGAGCCTGTATGATATTAATAATAGTTATATCAATCCTGTATAATAATAATATAGATCATGTAGAATAATCATAATAATTGTTACCGTATATAGATCCTGTATAATAATATAGATCATGAAAAATATTAATATAGATCCTCTACAATAATAATAATAATAATAATAGTTACTGTATATAGATCCTGGATAATAATAATATAGAGCCTGTATGATAATAATAATATTAGTTACATAAATCCTGTATAATAATAATATTGACAATGGCGGTGTGGTGATGTTTTGTCACTCACTGGTGAGTACAATGGGGGTTGATCTACTAAAAGCAAATAGACTGTACACTTTGCAGTCGTTGCTCCAGAACCTGAGGGGAATGAGCAGAAGCTCTGCTGACTTCCATCATCCAATCATGTGCAAGCAAAAATGCTGTTTTTTTTTTTTTTTTTTTGCACGTGATTGGGTATTCTTTGCAAAGTGAAGCTTTACCTTATTTTCTAAGCTCTGGAGCAACTGTACTTTGCAAAGTAAAGCTTTTAGTAAATCAACCCCCATAGTATCTATAAAGGAATGTCTGATATGTGAATTGAAGGAACGGGAAGAAACGGCACAGAAGTCGGTACCACTAGTCCGGTGTAAAGCCATATCAGTTTTATATTTGAGGTATAAAGATGGGGATTAGCTTTGGATGAGTGTGTAGAGAGTGGAAATTGTATGAAATTCTTATTTTTAGCACAGCGGAATTTTTCGATATCTTTCTGATTCTAATGTCTTTATGGACCCCGTCCAGGCCCGGAGCTCAGAGGACGCAGATGTACAGCAGGGAGTACCAATGAAATCTAAACGATTACCAGAAATATCGGCTCATGCGTTCTGCATGTGTTTTTTTTTTACTGGGAATGCTGACATCACGGCTCTATAGATATGAAGGACACGTGTTGTTGGCTTTTCATGTTTTCCTGTATAGGATGCAGACTTCAGATGCTGCTTGTGGCTTCACGTGCCTCCAGTATGTTCTAATGGTGAGTGTGCTGGGCGCCTGGAGCTGCCAGACTTGTAAATTCTGTTCAAGTGACACAGAAAAGTCCCCGAACGCTGCCAAGTTTGTGCGCCGCTGCATTTATGGCATACAAGAAGAGATAAAAGTCAGGCCTTTAAAGGTTATTGTGAAGGGAGCGTTTATGGGGACGGGTTCTGTGAAACGCAGCTGTTCCTCCAACTGCAACAGATATATAAAATCAGGGGGAATAAGAGCAAAAATTATATCAAAGATGTATTTTTATCCACTTGCCGAATGCGCACTGTGCGTGTACGGCGACAGTGCGGGCCGACCACACAGGATCACACATATATATATATATATATATACACAGTATCTCACAAAAGTGAGTACACCCCTCACATTTTTGTAAATATTTTCTTCTATCTTTTCATGTGACAACACTGAAGAAATGACACTTGTCTACAATGTAAAGTAGTGAGTGTACAGCTTGTATAACAGTGTAAATTTGCTGTCCCCTCAAAATAACTCAACACACAGCCATTAATGTCTAAACCGCTGGCAACAAAAGGCAGCCAAGAGGTCCATGGTAACTCTGGAGGAGCTTTGAACATCTCATGGAGCTCTGTTCAATCCATCATCCGAAAATGGAAAGAGTATGGCACAACCGCAAACCTACCAAGACATGGCCGTCCACCTAAACTGACCGGCCGGACATGGAGAACATTAATCAGAGAAGAGCCAAGAGGTCCATGGTAACTCTGGAGGAGCTGCAGAGATCCACAGCTCAGGTGGGAGAATCTGTCCACAGGACAACTATTAGTCGTGTTCTCCACAAATCTGACCTTTATGGAAGAGTGACAAGAAGAAAGACATTGTAGAAAGAAAGCCATAAGAAGTCCAGTTTACAGTTTGCGAGAAGCCATGTGGGGGACACAGCAAACATGTGGAAGAAGGTGCTCTGGTCAGATGAGACCAAAATTTAACTTTTTGGCCTAAAAGCAAAACGTTATGTGTGGCGGAAAATAACACTGCACATCACCCTGAACACACCATCCCCACCGTGAAGCATGGTGGTGGCAGCATCATGTGGTGGGAATGCTTTTCTTCAGCAGGGACAGGGAAGCTGGTCAGGGTTAATGGGAAGATGGATGGAGACAAATACAGGGCAATCTTAGAAGAAAACCTGTTAGAGTCTGCAAAAGACTTTAGTCTGGGGCGGAGGTTTACCTTCCAGCAGGACAACGACCCTAAACATACAGCCAGAGCTACAATGGAATGGTTTAGATCAAAGCATATTCATGTGTTAGAATGGCCCAGTCACAGTCCAGACCTAAATCCAATTGAGAATCTGTGGCAAGACTTGAAAATTGCTGTTCACAGACGTTCTCCATCCAATCTGACAGAGCTTGGGATATTTTCCAAAAAAGAATGGGCAAAAATGTCCCTCTCTAGATGTGCAAAGCTGGTAGAGACATCCCCCAAAAAGACTTGCTGCTGTAATTACAGTGAAAGGCGGTTCTACAAAGTATTGACTCAGGGGGCGCCATACAAATGTACCCCCCATACTTTTCACATATTTATTGGTAAACATTTTTGAAAACCATTTATCATTTTCCTTCCACTTCACAATTATGTGCCACTTTGTGTTGGTCTATCACATAAAATACCAATAAAATACATTTACGTTTTTGGTTGTAACATGACAAAATGTGGAAAATTTAAAGGGGTATAAATACTTTTGCAAGGCACTGTATATAAGTGCTTGTAATTGGAGGGCAGAGGAGAAAGTGGCAGCAAACACGTCCATCTGGTGTACACCTCAAGAATACAAATCTTCTGTCCTCAGGCCATGAGCACAGCCTGGACATCATTCTGGACACTGACCTATTCGGTATCAGCTGCCATCAGGTCCTCCTTCCACCATCTCAGGGATATTAGAAGAACCAAACATCGGAGTCCAGCAGAAGAGATGCCAAAATGTATCCAGGTCCCTGTTCCATCCAGATTGGATTATTGGAACTCCCTCTGCTATTGTCTACCTGAGATGGAACTACATGGTTTGCAGATGGTATAGAACGCAGCAGCCGGACTGCTCACCCACCAACCAAACCACTGCCATCAGGTCCTCCTTCCACCATCTCAAGGATTTTGGAGTCCAGCAGAGGATATGCCAAAATAATTCCAGGTCTTTGTGTCATCCACATAGAATTCCTGGAACTATCCCTATTATGGTCTACCTGAGAAGGAACTACATGGTTTGCAGATGGTAAAGAACACAGCAGCCAGACTACTGGCCCACCAACCCCACCACTGGCATCAGGTTCTCCTTTCACCATCTCTGGGATATTGGAGTCCAGCAGAGGATATGCCAAAATATTTCCAGGTCTTTGTATCATCCAGATAGGATTCCTGGAACTCCCTCTACGATGGTCTACTTGAGACAGAACTGCATGGTTTTCAGATGGTAAAGAACGCAGCAGCCAGACTTGAGGCCCACCAACCCCACCACTGCCATCCGGTCCTTCTTTCACCATCTCGGGATATTGGAGTCCAGCAGAGTATATGTCAAAATAATTCCAGGTCTGTGTATCATCCAGATTAGATTCTGGAACTCCCTCTGCTATGGTCTACCTGGGATGGAACTACACTACAGAACACAGCAGCCTGGCTACTCACCCACCAACCCCACCACTGACACTCAATCTCAATTCTTCACTCCCTCAACTGGCCTCCATACAAATAGAGGTGATCATTTAAAGTCAACCTTATCAAGTCATAAATAACTTGGGTTCAGACAATCTTACAGAACTTCTGGTAAGTGGGCCAAAAACCCTGAACATATTCTTCACTGGCTGGACTGGAGTTGATGAAAATCCCCACATTTGAGGATTCCCTCACAGGGGGAAAGAGATGAATAACATCTCATGGAAGTATACAGGATCCAAACACCAACATTTTACCAAATTGTAGACTTTTAGGTTATGACGATCAGGATCCAGTCAAACAATATGAAATAACAATGATGGTAATCAGAAGCTCTTTCCAGGTCATCACCCCCCATCAACCCACAGAACTGTAGTAGTGAGGAGATCGAAGACCAGAGACCACTGATGATAAATACAAACACTCCAACAATATGGAATGAAATAAAAAGAAATTTCCAGGATCATTCAGAAGGTGACAATAAAGACAAATAAGTAAAACAGAGGAATTCTGGGATAACATGGAAGATTTCCAGCATTAGCACTTTACCAGTTCAAATATAAAAATGTTTACATTTGAAACGTCATTCCAAGTGTAAGTCCAACATGAGAAGAGAATCAGGGAATCCACATCATATTACTGAGGAAATCTGGAGTTATACATGTTTTCTGTTCACCTAATTCACCATCACAGTGCTCCTCAAACTGCAACTCGTGTGTCAGACACAGTCCTGTGCTTGCCTTTATTCAACCCTTTGGGCAATATTCCTTCCACTGACACCAATGATGGGACACTATTCCTTCCACTGACACCAATGATGGGGCACTATTCCTTCCACTGACACCAATGATGGGGCACTATTCCTCCCACTGACCCCAATGATGTGACACTATTCCTCCCACTGACACCAATGATGGGACACTATTCCTCCCACTGACACCAATGGTGGGGCACTATTCCTCCCACTGACACCAATGGTGGGGCACTATTCCTTCCACTGACACCAATGATGGGGCACTATTCCTCCCACTGACCCCAATGATGTGACACTATTCCTCCCACTGACACCAATGATGGGACACTATTCCTCCCACTGACACCAATGGTGGGGCACTATTCCTCCCACTGACACCAATGATGGGGCACTATTCCTTCCACTGACACCAATGATGGGACACTATTCCTTCCACTGACACTAATGATGGGACACTATTCCTCCCACTGACACCAATGATGGGGCACTATTCCTCCCACTGACACCAATGGTGGGGCACTATTCCTTCCACTGACACCAATGATGGGACACTATTCTTCCCACTGACACCAATGATGGGGCACTATTTCTCCTCCCACTGACCACTAAGCCTGAAACACTTTCTACTTCCGCTGTTCCTGGGGTATTTTCTTCCCCCAATGGCCACAGTACGGCCCCCTCCCCCTAGAGTCTGCAGGACAGTAACTTGGCCCTTTTTTTTTTTAGAACGTTTGATGACCCCTGCACTTATCACCCAGGACTTGTTTCCTGGTATTCTGTACCACAAAAACCAAACCCTAATGCTGCGTACACACGGTCGGAATTTGCGACATCAAATGTTCGATGTGAGCTTGTTGTCGGAAATTCCAACCGTGTGTACGCTCCATCGGACATTTGCTGTCAGAATTTCCCACAACAAATGTTTGAGAGCAGGTTCTCAAATTTTCCGACAACAAAACTTGTTGTTGTCGGAAATTCCGATCGTGTGTACACAATTCCGGCGCACAAAATTCCACGCATGCTCGGAATCAAGCAGAAGAGCAGCACTGGCGATTGAACTTCATTTTTCTCGGCTCGTCGTACGTCTTGTACGTCACCGCGTTCTTGACGTTCGCAATTTCCGACAACATTTGTGTGACCGTGTGTATGCAAGACAAGTTTGAGCCAACATCCGTCGGAAAAAAACCCATGGATTTTGTTGTCGGAATGTGCGATCGTGTGTACGTGGCATTATAGTTCAGATTGTCACCAGTTCTCATTATCCGCGACGACTGAAAGCCAGATTCTCACTGATGTTCAGAGACATTCTTATGAAGAAGTCTGGAGTCCGATGAGCCCGACCTGGAGGCGGAGTTATCACACAGCCACACTTATTGGCTTCATAGAGTAATACCAATGTGAATATTGAATGTTTAACCACTTCATGTCTTTACGCCGCTTTAAAGCGTCCTGCTGAACCTAAAGAGGTTAAAACTAGCTCATGGATTGGTCAGCTTGGTGTCACTGTTTTCAGCCCCCAATCAGCTGTTCAGTAACGGTGACCGGAGCGCCCAATCATTGTTACAGCCTTGAGAAGGGTTGCCCCCAATATTCCCCCCCAGCCTGTGGTGTTCCCTGGGCTCTCCCATTCCTCTGGGAAACCCAGGACCGGAGTAAGTAACTGGAATCGTTAGATGCAGAGGAGATGGAGGAACGGCCGCTCCCCCATCTCCTCTGTGACTAATAAAGTGATGATGGTGTCACCACTTCCGGTTCCAGAGCTCTCATTCCTCAGCTTTTGTAGCCCAACTAATTAGTCCTGATCTGTACCCGACTAACTGATTTGAAGGGCAGGGGAGACCCCTGATGTCTCCATAAAGAGGACCTGATACATTACCTGCACATGCTATGACCTAGGGGGAATGTTAGCCTTCTTGTGATAGCAATAAACTTACTTGATAAAAAAAAATAAGTACACAAGTATAAAAAAAATAAAACTTTAATAAGTATAAAAAAAAAAAATTAGCACCCCCGTCCCCCAAGCAATTGCGTCACACATATGAGGTATAATTGGGAAGATCAGAGTGATGATTCTCGGGCCATCATTTAAGATAAACTCTTCACTGATGACCTGTAAAGGCTTTCATTGTGTCACCTATGGACGGGGCCATCTTTAATGTTGATTGGACCCTGGGCAAACGTTTTCTTGGACCCCCCTCACATACAATTTCACCCTCCACCTGCTCTGAGACATACAATAAATAGCAGCTAGACTTAAAATCAGTTTACTGTATCAGATCAGGCAGCGATTGCGATTGGTTGCCAGAGGTTACAGTGTATCATTACCGCTCAGTGACTGGTTGCTAGAGGCTACACCACACATTACGGCTCACTGATTAGTTGCTAGATGTTACAGCACATGATTTCTGCTTGTTGATTGGTTGTTAGAGATTACTGTACAGTAATACTGCTCACTGATTAGTTGCTAGATGTTACAGCACATGATTTCTGCTTGTTGATTGGTTGTTAGATATTACTGTACAGTAATACTGCTCACTGATTAGTTGCTATAGGTTACAGCACATATTCTCCTTACTGCAGGGGGGAATGATATACATAAGAATGCCGAATTTATTTACATATCTATGCCGCCGCATGCAGCTATTTACATAGGAATGCTGCTGCTATTTACATATCAATGTCGGTTATTTACATGTAAACACAGGGTCTGCAGGTGAGTCATCTGTACACAACAATAGGGCAGAGCTGAGCAGCATTAGTAGCAGCACTTCACACTGAGATATCGGGACACAGCACGGGACTAAAACTTCAAGGGACAAGGGAATTTAAACTGGGATAGTTGGCAGGTATGAGCCAGCTGCTTTGGGCCCCACAACAATGACAGGGCCCAGAGCAGCGGCCCCTTTTGCCCCGCCTTAAAGACGGCCCTGCTTATGGAGAATTTTAGGTACTGTAGCTGGCTATTATATCTATTTACTCGGTGAAATCCCATTTTTTTAGATTTAAAAAAAAAAAAGGGGGTATTTAATTGTGTTTGTGCACACTAACATTAATTTTATTGTAAGTTGTATATGGTCCTGAAAAGGTGCATTTGATAAACAGCTGCACAAATATCATGTGGCATAAAAAATTTCAACTGCCACCATTTTATTTTACGGGGTCTCTGCGATCAATAAATGTATCATGTTTGGGGGTTCGAAGTCATTTTCTAGCAAAAAAAAAAAAAATGCAGATTTTAACATGTATGTGATAAATTAAAATTAAGCTGCCCCGGACATGAAGTGGTTCAAAGTAGATATGTACAGGTGTGGTACAGGTATAAGTATGGTACAGGTATGTTAGTACAGGTGTGGTACAGGTACAAGTATGGTACAGGTATGTTAGTACAGGTATGGTACAGGTACAAGTATGGTACAGGTATGTTAGTACAGGTATGGTACAGGTACAAGTATGGTACGGGTATGTTAGTACAGGTATGGTACAGGTACAAGTATGGTACGGGTATGTTAGTACAGGTATGATACAGGTACAAGTATGGTACGGGTATGTTAGTACAGTTATGGTACAGGTATAAGTATGGTACGGGTATGTTAGTACAGGTATGATACAGGTACAAGTATGGTACAGGTATGTTAGTACAGGTATGGTACAGGTACAAGTATGGTACAGGTATGTTAGTACAGGTATGGTACAGGTACAAGTATGGTACGGGTATGTTAGTACAGGTATGGTACAGGTACAAGTATGGTACGGGTATGTTAGTACAGGTATGATACAGGTACAAGTATGGTACGGGTATGTTAGTACAGTTATGGTACAGGTACAAGTATGGTACGGGTATGTTAGTACAGTTATGGTACAGGTACAAGTATGGTACGGGTATGTTAGTACAGTTATGGTACAGGTACAAGTATGGTACGGGTATGTTAGTACAGGTATGGTACAGGTACAAGTATGGTACGGGTATGTTAGTACAGTTATGGTACAGGTACAAGTATGGTACGGGTATGTTAGTACAGTTATGGTACAGGTACAAGTATGGTACGGGTATGTTAGTACAGGTATGGTACAGGTATAAGTATGGTACAGGTATGTTAGTACAGGTATGGTACAGGTATAAGTATGGTACGGGTATGTTAGTACAGGTGTGGTACAGGTACCAGTATGGTACGGGTATGTTAGTACAGGTATGGTACAGATACAAGTATGGTACAGGTATGTTAGTACAGTTATGGTACAGGTACATGTATGGTACGGGTATGTTAGTACAGGTATGTTACAGGTACAAGTATGGTACAGGTATGTTAGTACAGGTATGGTACAGGTATAAGTATGGTACGGGTATGTTAGTACAGGTGTGGTACAGGTACAAGTATGGTACAGGTATGTTAGTACAGGTATGGTACAGGTACAAGTATGGTACAGGTATGTTAGTACAGGTATGGTACAGGTACAAGTATGGTACAGGTATGTTAGTACAGGTATGGTACAGGTATAAGTATGGTACAGGTATGTTAGTACAGGTGTGGTACAGGTATAAGTATGGTACAGGTATGTTAGTACAGGTGTGGTACAGGTATAAGTATGGTACAGGTATGTTAGTACAGGTGTGGTACAGGTATAAGTATGGTACAGGTATGTTAGTACAGGTGTGGTACAGGTACCAGTATGGTACAGGTATGTTAGTACAGGTATGGTACAGATACAAGTATGGTACAGGTATGTTAGTACAGTTATGGTACAGGTACATGTATGGTACGGGTATGTTAGTACAGGTATGGTACAGGTACAAGTATGGTACAGGTATGTTAGTACAGGTATGGTACAGGTATAAGTATGGTACGGGTATGTTAGTACAGGTGTGGTACAGGTACAAGTATGGTACAGGTATGTTAGTACAGGTATGGTACAGGTACAAGTATGGTACAGGTATGTTAGTACAGGTATGGTACAGGTACAAGTATGGTACAGGTATGTTAGTACAGGTATGGTACAGGTATAAGTATGGTACAGGTATGTTAGTACAGGTGTGGTACAGGTATAAGTATGGTACAGGTATGTTAGTACAGGTGTGGTACAGGTATAAGTATGGTACAGGTATGTTAGTACAGGTGTGGTACATGTACAAGTATGGTACAGGTATGTTAGTAGAGGTGTGGTACAGGTACAAATATGGTACAGATATGTTAGTACAGGTGTGGTACAGGTACAGGTATGGTACAGGTTTGGTAGTACAGGTATGGTACAGGTACAAGTATGGTACAGGTATGTTAGTACAGGTGTGGTACAGGTACAAGTATGGTACAGGTGTGTTAGTACAGGTATGGTACAGGTACAAGTATGGTATAGGTATGTTAGTACAGGTGTGGTACAGGTACAAGTATGGTACAGGTATGTTAGTACAGGTGTGGTACAGGTACAAGTATGGTACAGGTATGTTAGTACAGGTATGGTACAGGTATGTTAGTACAGGTATGGTACAGGTACAAGTATGGTACAGGTATGTTAGTACAGGTGTGGTACAGGTATCTTAGAATAGGTATGGTACAGGTATGTTAGTACAGGTATGGCACAGCTATGTTAGTACAAGTATGGTGCAGGTATATTCGTATAGGTATGGTACAGGTACAGTTATGGTGCAGGTATGTTAGTACAGGTGTGGTACAGGCACTTTAAGACCAGGTATGCTACAAGTATGCTAGTACAGGTATGTTACAGGTATGTTAGTACAGGTATGGCACCAGGTATGTTAGTACAAGTATGGTACAGGTATGTTAATACAGGTATGTTAGTATAGGTATAGTACAGGTACAGTTATGGTACAGGTACGTTAGTACAGGTGTGGTACATGTACATTAGTACAGGTATGTTAGTACAAGTATGGTACAGGTATGTTTATACAGGTATGGTACCAGTACAGGGATGTTAGTACAAATATGATACAGGTATGTTAGTACAGGTGTGGTACAGGTATGTTAGTATAAGTATGGTAAAGGTACAGGTATGTTAGTACAGGTATGTTAGTACAGGTATGTTAGGTATGTACGGGTTGGCTTTGAATAAAGTTAAATTTCTATTAATTTGTTCCTAAAACATTTTCTGAAAACACATGTACATGGCTTTTTATCACATAATTGTTCTTATTGGAATTAGTTGACTTTTTCTTGCCGATCGAAGTTGTGAATGTGATCTATAAAAGGTTTATTTTGTTAGAAGATGTTTTCATTCTATTTCTGGTCACTGAGGTTCTGTCAGCATCAGACGGATTCACAGAGGTGTCTGTAGAGTTGATTTCCTTCATAGATATCAGGAATTGTTCTCGGGGACACCTCGCACCGCTCTTTGTGAATGACCCCCAATCCTCGCTCCGCTGACCTCCGTGTGCCTCCGCTGGGGATTGGCTGAGATAGAACATGTGACTTGGTTGGATTTTTTTTTCCCTTCCAGAGGTAACACTCTCCATCTGCCTTCAACATGTTCCTCTGACATTAACTAATGTCTCCTATTAGTAATAGAAGAGAGACGATCCGGGGAAAGACTTTTCGGAGTTCAAACATTCTGCATCACCTCCCCACAGCCGTCTAATGTTCAGCCAAAGTGCTGGGGAGCTCCATAGGGGAACCAGTGACTGGGGGAGGGGTGAGGACACCACCAGAGGGGGGGGGGGATACATATAAAAACAGAAATATTCTGAATGAAGTGGCGGTTCAATATTGTTTTTTTCTGAAAGGTATTATTATGTTATTATATAACACTCCTTGCTATTTTTAATGGCTGCACATTTTCGTGCGTGGTGACGTCGCCCGTAGGCTCCCATTTTCAGCGCTCTCTCCTCTCCCCTGCAGCAGCCTCTCTCTGACAGAGGAGAGCCAGAGCTGCGAGATCCTACTTAGTTCTCTTTGCTTAGGAGGTGGCTGGGCCAAAAATAACTCTGCTGTACTGTGCTGGCAGATCTCATTATCAGTTGCAAACTAAATTTGACTCCCCCCTGTCTGTCCTAACAAAGGGTTGACAGTGAACTCCAGGTCTGCATATTTATATATAGTCACATAGTTCCAGCTTGGACCAACTATGTATATACCATACCTGTGGGATCCCTGTGGAAGCTGGAAATCACTGAAGTAGACACCGCTACTCAACCACGACTACACCGCTACTACACTGCAACTACACCACTAATACAGTAGGTGACCGCGATATTGTGTCAATCTCGCCGCATTTATCAGCGAGATTTGACTCCTGTGAGCCCCGTCGCGGGAGCCAGCACTCTTCTCCCGGGCCCCTCCGCTATCTTCTTCCAGCTCTTTTGCTAGCGGGGGGCCCGGTCTTCTACGCTGTCTTGTCCCCTCTTCTCTTCTTCCGATGTTGACACGACGCTCTCTCCTGCTGGAATGCTGTGTGCGAGCTGCGCAGCCATTTATATAGGCGTGACCCCGCCCCTTGTGACGTCACAGTCCCAGCATGCGCAGGGACTCTGGGGTCACACCCCCTTATACACTGCTACTACACCCCTAACACCCCTAATACACCCAAGGTGGTGGGTAGGAGGGGCGGCTGCCCTGGGCATTGTGGTATTATGTGAGGTGGGGGAGGGGGCACCACAAGGATGTTGGGGGGCATGGGATTTGTGTTGGGAGGGGGGATGAAGGAAGAAGATTCCACTAGGAGGGGGATTTAGGGGGGTTTGTCATAGAAAAGGTAACATGGTGGGGGAAGAGGATTTTGTACCAGGAGGGGATTTTTTTTTGGGGGGGGGGGGGATTTGTGTTATCAGGGATAATTGGGGGTGTTTGTGCTAGGAGGGGAAATTTGGGGGGGGAATTGTGGTAGGATGGGGGATTGGGCAGAATTTGTGCTGGGCGGGGGGGGGGGGGATTTGGAATGGGGGGACAGGATTTGTGCTCAGAGGGAAGCAATGCTAACTACAATGATTACCAGCTTCTAGAGGGATTCCACAGGTATGGTATATACATAGTTGGACCAAGCTGGAACAATGGAAAAATATCTAGACCTGAAATTCTTTGTTAAAGATTTAGTAGCCGGGCTTCTCCATTGTAAGTTACTCAGTTCATTCTGTCCTCTGTTCATTGGGACAGACGGACTCGGACATGGTTCAGAAATGCTCACAGTCAGCCATGAGGCATCATCACAAACAGTATGTATGAACGGGAACACACAACAAAACTATAGAGGAGTTTTCTCAAATTTGGCCAAAAATGTGGAAATAAGCTTTAAAATCAATTCCTGCACCTGAGCCAAACCAAAAAAATCAACCAAATCCGAAATCTGAGGCTGTCCGTTATCACAGCTGGACCAATGGAGATGTCACAACCCAAAAAATCTGCCCCTGGCATTCCTACATCTGATCTCCGCACATGATGATGGCTTCTAATAAATCCCTTTCAACCGAGCACAGCAATATCGTTTTTTGGGGGTCCTTTTATGTAAAATGAACTTTTAGGTCCCGAGGATATTCCTATCAGTACTGAAAGCTATAATAATAATATCCTATTATTAGGTAAATCATAGAAGAAGAGCGCTGAAAAGGGTCTGACAATAATTTTCATTATCTCCATAAAGAGCTCCATATTTCCCAGAGATCAAGTCATGTCTATTAAATACAGAGAGACATATGATGGAATCATCATTAGAGTTATTATAACCTTACCGGCAGCGGGTTAAAGTTTTGATCCACCAGATGGTTGTATCCATGATCAAAGAACGAATGTCGGATCACAACATCAATTCCTTGATTGGCTGACATTCCTAACGTATTCAGCCACCTAAATGAGATAAAATGAATTTGGTTTTAGCCATTGGAGAAGATTTGGTGCTTCATGTCTGAACATAGGTCGGGTCATTGCAGAAAATAACAGAGAAAAACTGACCAACAATGTCTAGACTTCTATTGTCCAGATAATAATCAATTCTACAACATGACAACCTATGTGTACCATCACCACCTGTGCCACCTCCACCAACCCCAACACCTCCTCCATCTCCACCACCTTCACCATCTCCACCACCTCCACCATCTCCACCAACTCCACCATCTCCACTAACTTCACCACCTCCACTACTTTCACCATCTACACCACCTTCACCATCTCCGCCACCTCCACAATCCCCAACACCTCCGCCATCTCCAACACCCCCGCCATCTCCACCACCTCCACCATCTTCACCACCTCCACCATCTCGTCCATCTCTACCACCTCCGCATTCTTCACCACTTCCACCATTTTTACCATCTCCACCACTTCCACCATCTCCATCACTTCCACCATCTCTGCCATCTCCATCACCTCTGCTATTTCCATCACCTCTACCATCTCCACCATCTCCGCCATCTCCACTACCTCTGCCACCTCCGCCATCTCTGACACCTCCACCACCTCCACCACCTCTGCCACCTCCACCATGTCCACCATGTCCACCACCTCCGCCATCTCCACCACCTCCTCTACTGCTAGACTGAATACGCTTAAAATGTATGAGGGCTGTACAGAAGGTAATGCAAAAGTGGCCATAACATTTTTATTAAGTTACATAGGTGGTTCAAATGTCACCTGTTGGTAGAGTAAATCTTCCTCTATAGTAACTCTTCTTCTTCTGTTCCATTGCAGGTAAATAATTTCAATGAGAAGCAACGTGCCGTCATTGAGTTCTTGATAAAGGAGGGGTGCAGACTGTCCGACACCCACAGAAGAGTACAGAATGTTTACGGAGATGACAACAGTGACAAGAGTCACCAATGACAAGACATTGCTCTTATCAATGGTGTCATCTCCATAAACATTCTGTAGCCTTCTTTGGTTGTCAGACGGCCTGCACTCCTCCTTTGTCAAGAACTCAATGATAGCACATTGCTTCTCGTTGGAATCCATTATTTACCTGCAATG
The DNA here is from genome assembly GCF_042186555.1 of Aquarana catesbeiana. Lineage (NCBI taxonomy): Eukaryota > Metazoa > Chordata > Amphibia > Anura > Ranidae > Aquarana > Aquarana catesbeiana. The sequence goes on from NC_133331.1 coordinate 16,251,341, forward strand.
AAGAAGAGGATTTTCTATAGAGCAAGAGTTACTCTACCAACATGTGACATTTGAACCACCTATGTAAGTTCATAAAACAAGCTATGCTCGCTTTTGCATTACTTTTCATACAGCCCTCATAATTTAGAAACTCTTGTATGGTGATTACAGACTGAAATGTAAAAAGTTGCTCCCACGGGTACAGGAGGAGTGAGACTATTACTTATCTATGCCATCACAGATCGCTGGGGTGATAGGGCAGGAGGTACATGTGACTGAACATTTCAATAGGCCCCATATTGTCCAGTGAAATCCCTACTCCAGCAGACCTGGCCAGAAACAACCCCATTGATACTCAGCAGTACATATATGCATGAGGACACTTGTGCTGAGGGGTGTAACCATTACTCACCTAAGCCAACACAGAGCACTGGGGTGAGAGGGTGGCCGTATATATAACTGAATAGTTCATTAGGCACCAGATTGCTCAGTGCACCCCCTAATCCAACAGACCTAACCTACAAACAACCCCAAACTTCCTCAGCACTACAAATCTGCACGAGGACACCTGTGCTGAGAGTTGTAACCAGGGCTTTTTTTCAGCAGGAACTAGGGGGAACTCAGTTCCACCACCTCTGGCTCAGGTCTTCTGCTCCCTGCTCACCACTATCACTTGGTAACAATGAAGTCCAGCTTCTGCATTTACAAGTGACAGCTTATCTCCCAGTAGCTCCCACAGGTCAGATCTCCTGCACAGATCCCACTGAGTGACAGACAGGGACAAGGGAGATACAGAACAGGTGCCCGGGGTTCAGTGCAGTCATGGGCAGGAGAGGGTGCATGGTAGGCTGCACCCTCTGTGGTCTCCGTTTTTTCCCTGGTGACCAGTTGTTGATGCTCCTACTGCATGATCTCCCTTGCATGTGACTGTAGTATAGTATGCTGGGAGGTACTACAGCCGGATAGGTGTTTCAGGTTAATATTGCAACAAAGGTAAGACATATGACAGATGGTGAAGCTTTTAAGGAGGGGGGAAAAGATGAGGGCAGTGAAAGGAGGGGGTTGTATGCAGAGGGAAGAGCTACTATTTGATGCCATTTGGCAGGTATGTGTGTGTGGTGGCCATGGTTGAGTTCCTGCACCTATTCTCTGAGAAAAAAAACCCTGGTTGTAACCATGAATCAACTATGCCAGCACAGAGCACTGGAGTGAGAGGGCAGGAGGCATATATGACTGAACAGTCCAACTGGCACAGATTGTCCGGTGCACCCCCTAATCCTACAGATCTGGCCAGGAACAACCCCAGTCTTTTTTTAGCAGCACATGTCTGCATGAGGACACTTGTGCTGAGGGGTGTGATCATTACTCAGCTATGCCAGCACAGAGCACTGGAGTGGGAGGGCAGGAAGTAGGTTTTCACTTGTCAAAAAAAAAGTATTTTAAGGCATTTCCAAGTCATATGTGATGGTGTAGAACTATAAGGAGCAAAAAATTATGAGCGACTTCAACTTCACTTTAAAGAATAAATCTCATTGAATGAGATGTGTGTGAGTTTGGCTGTCAGTCAGAATAATGTACTATAGACACTCACCAGGCCGGATTTACTAATGGATATGTGTGTATGATTGCTCATTGATGCCACACGAACAAGCAAATTGTATGTTCATGGAATTCTTTTTTATCGACAACAAGTGCTTATATTGTAGTAAATAGCCTTTATGCCCCTCAGGGTGGTTTGTTGGGTGTGTTCATAATCTGACATGATCAGTTTTGCTCCCCCCCCATAATTGTGAGCCGCATAAGCCTCCATGGCAACCTCCAGGACGGGGTAAACTCAACCTGTAAACTGACACCCAAGACCCAGAATGAAGGCTCCTAATGGCGGCTAATGGCGGCCTCTTCAAATGACCTCCCGTGGAATCAATTTAGAGGTGAGGGCGAGCTTAGCGAGGTGTTATGTATAATTTTCTACTAATAAACGCTCATAAGTCTTGTGATCAGTGGAGGAATCTAAACACACATAATTGCCTCCCCCCTGGGGGCTTCTACCAAGTAGCCCCTATGAAGTGCGTTTAATGGCCGCGCTCTAATCCTTTTCTCAGTTTGTAGCTTTACAGTGTCAGCAAAGCCAAATTTCAGACTTTATGGCTTAGTTAAGGGCAAATTGGACAAACCTGGCAACCAAGTGCAAGTTACCGGCCCTGAGAGTGTGCGAAGTGTAAAGGAAGGGACCCGTCTTGGTACCCGTCTGATTTGGGTCTTTGTTTTTTATGTATGCGGTCTCATTAATAAATACTGAGCCTAATGATATAAATGGGGAACTAGGAAAGCCATAAACAGCTGCAATGCTATAAAATGCTCCAGATGCTGAAAATTATTTATAGGGTATATTTATAGAAAGGCACGCATGTGGCGTCAGCATTTCTACGTTTAATGATTCGATGCTTGCTGAAGAGCTGACAAACTCAAAGGGTCTGATTAGCGAGAGCTGACACCGAGTAAATTGCATTAACAGAGGTGTAGTAATTGCAATCTGTGTCCAAATTGCTTTTGCATGTGTGCGCCGATAGTGCCGAGACAAAAGGGAGAGATTTCCTGCGTGTAGCACAGCCCAGATCCCAGTACAAGTATGGTGCAAGCTGTGATACTGCACAGATGTTACATGGGACGCCCTGCCAAGACGCTGCGTTATACAGTGTGCGTCTATTATATCTGCGAGGTGAAGAGGTAAAAATCAAAGCGGAGTAATGGTTTGTGTAGACGGAGAGAATACAGAGGGTTCCTTGTCTATAGGGGGAAGTACAGATTTATTCGGAAAATATGAGAGATGCAAATTGTATAACAACCTGCATGGATAAAATTGCAATCACCTCCATGGCACTCTGACATTGTGTTGGAGACGGTTGGCACATTAACATTGTGCTGGGGACAGTTGGCACCTTGACATTGTGTTGGAGACATTTGGCACACTGACACTGTGTTGGAGACAGTTGGCACACTGACAATGTGTTGGAGACAGTTGGCACACTGACAATGTGTTGGAGACAGTTGGCACACTGACATTGTGTGTGAGACAGTTGGCACACTAGCACTGTGTTGGAGACAGTTGGCACACTGACATTGTGTTGAAGACACTTGGCACATTGACAATGTGTTGGAGACAGTTGGCACACTGACATTGTGTTGGAGACAGTTGGCACATTGACATTGTTTTGGCAACAGTTGGCACACTGACGTTGTGATGGAGACAGTATGCACTCTGACAATGTGTTGGAGACAGTTGGCACACTGACATTGTGTTGGAGACAGTTGGCACACTAGCACTGTGTTGGAGACAGTTGGCACACAGACACTGTGTTGGAGACAGTTGGCACACTGACATTGTGTTAGAGACAGTTGGCACTTTGACGTTGTGATGGAAACAGTTGGCCCACTGACGTTGTGATGGAGACAGTTGGCACTCTGACACCGTGTTGGGGATGGTTAGCACACTGACATTTTGTTGGGGACGGTTGGCACACTGACGTGTTAGGGGCAGTCGGCACACTGACATTGTGTTGGAAACGGCACACTGACACTGTTGGGGACAGTCGGCACACTGACATTGTGTTGGAGACAGTCGGCACACTGACACCGTTGGGGACAGTTGGCACACTGACATTGGGTTTGGAGACGGTTTTCACACTAGGGTTGTGTTGGAGACAGTTGGCACACTGATGTTGTGTTGCAGACAGTAGGCAGCATTACATTCCCTCCACTTTGCTTTCATCTTGACAACTGCACCCCTCTATTGTAACTCCTCGCTCTCTGCACTGCAGTCAGTGTGCTGTCAATTTCACAATGGTAGCGTCTGTTCCCAACTCTTCTCTCTGGTCATTCTCCTCTGCTTCCATCGACTCCTCTCTGATGAATCTCATCCACTTCCATCAATCCTTCCTCTTCTCTATAGTGAATCTTGTCCACTTCCATTGATGCCTCCTCCCCTATTCGGTCACTCCTCTCCACTTCCATCAATGCCTCCTCTCCTCCCTGATGAATCTCGTTCACTTTCATCGATGCCTCCTATTCTCTCTGATGAATCTCCTCAACTTTCATTGATGCCTCCTCTCTGGTAAATCTTTATCTCTTCCATCAATGCCTCCATCCACTCTATGCATATTCTTCTCTCTAGACATCTCTCTCTCATCCTCTTCCAATCTCATCAGCTTCCATCGATGCCTTTTCTCCTCTATGTTAAATCTTCTCCACTTCCATCAATGCTTCCTCCCCCTATCTGGTCATTCCCTTCCTCTTCTATCTATGCTTCCTCTCCTCCCTGATGAATCTCGTTCACTTTCATCGATGCCTCCTCTTCTCTCTGATGAATCTCCTCAACTTTCACTGATGCCTCCTCTCTGGTAAATCTTTATCTCTTCCATCAATGCCTCCATCCACTCTATGCATATTCTTCTCTCTAGACATCTCTCTCTCATCCTCTTCCATCCATGTTCTACCTCCTATCCACTATGGACATTCTCTTCTGCTTCTGTTGATGATCACTCTGCATTCTGATCCTTGTCCTCCACTTTCATCAGTGCCTCATCTCTTTGGTTATTTTCCTCCACTTCCATCAGTGGTTCCACTCCATGCCTGTTCTTCTTTCTGGACATTTGCATTTTTTCCATCTATGGCTCATCCTCCCCTCCTCTCCTCTCTGGACATTCTCCTCGGCTTCCATTTATGATCACCCTCCTCTCTGGACTATCCACTCGCCTTCCATCCACTTCCAACCTCCTAAGCTCCGTGGCCATTCTCCTCTACTTTCATCCATACAAATGACCCTTTCCTCTCTGATCATTGTCTTCCACTTCCAAGGATGAAATGATCCATCGCTCTCATTACCCAAACTACTCCGCTCATAAACGGTCATACATTTACTAGTTGTCTTCTAGCTGTTGCTCTCTTGTTTCCTTTGCCTTGTTTCTCATCTTCTGTGTGGTTCTCTCTATTCACATTATTCTCGCTTTAGTTCTGTAGAAACACTAAAACAACCACGTGCACGGAAGAACGAATAATGCGGATTCTACCCGACTGACATTTTTAGTGGTCGGTAAACGAGCGTGTGACACTTTTAGTAGCCGGTGAAAGGGGTGCGTGTAATTAACATCTAAATCAGCTTTAATTGCTAATTGTCAACACCAGTTGGGATTTAAGACTCCCCCCTCTCTTTAGACTTCGTCTTCTTGAAGAGAAGAAAGAGATAAAGTGCAGCCAAGAAATGTTTGTACATTCAGAGAGAAGAATAACGGGCGTATGTACTCACAGGAATCCAGCCGCATATGTATCTGATAAATTGTTTGTGCCTCTGGACCATGGAGCGCTGATTCCTCCGAGCCATACCTTCTTCCCTGGGGTGTGCATATTGACCACCTGTGGAGAGAACATACACACTTCTGTGGAAGAGCAAAGACCGAGCGTTCAGGAGGACGACTGGTTCCAATAAGAGTGCACAGAACATGCAGTGAGTAGATGCAGAATAACTTCAACATAAACATAGGAGAGATTCTCAATGCAATGATTCTCAATTGAAATGAATGTCACCCGATGAGGATTATTGCAGCAAGGTCAGGAGCTCACAAAAACAATGGAAATCCCCGGGACACCCAACCTGCGGCCCAAAGGTCATGTGTGGCTCTTTGGTGTTTATGGTGGAGCCCTCCAGCCCCAGCAGACACTTTTTTTTTCCCTGCCTAATCAGACCAATGAAGGAAAATGTTCACTAAATAGACATCTGCTAGTCTGGTCCAGTTTGGCTTATTTCTTTCCTACATTTCCTATGCTGTCTATTCTTCTCTATGTATATATTTTTTTTCTATCTGATCGTTTCTCATAATTCTTGTTCAGAGAAGACCACATGCAGGCTCAATATTGAACCCTACGGACTAAGACTGAGATGCCATTAAAGTTCATGTGAGTGTAAAGGCAGGCGTCCCAATACTTTGGACAATATAGTGTATATAATAAAATTTGAAAAAATTTTTTTATGCATTGGGATCCACCTTGGAAGCCCTGGTCATTCACATTTGTTCAGAGAAGACCACATGCGGTGCCATCATTTTTTTATGGGGGTGGTAGGTAGCCATTGATTTGTAAAGGACTGTCATGGCAATCATCTTGGTAATTTTGTATGGCGGGTAGCTGAGAGTGTTGAGCCTGATTATATCTAATATTTCAGTTAACCCATTATAAGGCTGGGTTCACATCTAAACGGCATGCGGCTCGCAGCAGGAGACCGGTGCGTCCGTTTTCTCCTCTTTCAGGGGCGAATCAGGGCTGAACTTTTTTGCCTGAATTCGGCCCTGAAACGGAGCCAAAGACGCACAGGACCTCTGTGCAATCCGCTCCCCAGCCGCCCCGGATATACGTGAACTGGCTCCATAGAGAGCCGGTCACAATCTCTTGTCATGCGAATTGAATGCGGGGAAAGCCACATCCAATTCGCACTGTTGTGAACTCAGCTACCCTCTATACAAAATTATCTTGACAATCCTTGGCTACCTACCACCCCATAAAAATGATGTGGTCTTCTCTGAACAAATATGAATGACCAGGGCTTTCAAGGTGGATCCCAATACAAAAAAATATTGTTCAAATTGTATTATATACACTATATTGTCCAAGGTATTGGGACACCTGCCTTTACACTCACATGAACTTTAATGGCCTCCCAGTCTTAGTCCGTAGAGTTCAATATTGAGTTGGCCCACCCTTTGCAGCTATAACAGCTTCAACTCCTCTTGGAAGGCCGTCCACAAGGTTTAGGAGTGTGTCTATGGGAATGTTTGACCATTCTTCCAGAAGAGCATTTGTGAGGTCAGGTACTGATGTTGGTCGAAAACGCGTGGCTTGCAGTCTCCACTCTAATTCATCTCAAAGGTGTTCTATCGGATTGAGGTCAGGACTCTGTGCAGGCCAGTCAAGTTCCTCTACCCCAAACTCGCTCATCCGTGTCTTTATGGACCTCGCTGTGTGCACTGGTGTGCAGTCATGTTGGAACAATAAAAGGGGCCATCCCCAAACTGTTCCCACAAAGTTGGGAGCATAAAATTGTCCAAAATGTCTTGGTGTGCTGACGCCTTAAGAGTTCCCATCACTGGAACTAAGGGGCCAAGCCCAACCCCTGAAAAGCAACCCCCACACCATAATCCCCCCTCCACCAAATGATATGGACCAGAGCACAAAGCAAGGTCCATAAAGATATGGATGAGCCAGTTTGGGGTAACAAGCAAATGCACTTCTGGAAGAATGGTCAAACCTTCCCATAGACACACTCCTAAACCTTGTGGACCGCCTTCCCAGAAGAGCTGAAGCTGTTATAGCTGCAAAGGGTGGGCCAACTCAATATTAAACCCTACGGACTAAGACTGCGATGCCATTAAAGTTCATGTGCGTGTAAAGGCAGGTGTCCCAATACTTTTGACAATATAGTGTATGTTACAAGGTCAAAATAATAAAACATTATTATGGACCATTAGTCCATATATAAATCATCCCAGTAAATTATATTATTTATAAACCTCAATCCTTATTACACTCCCATTATATTATCAAATATTCCAATAATCAACGCACAGAGTGATGTATTCTTCTTGCCTAATGAAGATTTTCTCAACTCATTGCTCGGTTCATGTCTGCTTCCTTGGGAGGTTGACAGGATCATCTCTTGAGATGACAACTGTCTTGTGCCGTGTACACACGGGCGGACTTTTTGACCAGACTGGTCAGACGGAACGAATCCGTCTGACAATCCGACCGTGTGTGGGCTTCATCGGACCTGCAGCGGACTTTTTTGGTCAAAAATCGGATGGACTTTAGATTTGGAACATGTTTCAAATCTTTCCGACGGACTCGAGTCCGGACGAAAAATCCGCTCGTCTGTATGCTAGTCCGACGGACGAAAACCGATGCTAGGGCAGCTATTGGCTACTGGCTATCAACTTCCTTATTTTAGTACGGTCGTACGTCATCACGTACGAATTCGTCGGACTTTGGTGTGATCGTGTGTAGGCAAGTCCGTTCGTTTGCAAGTCCATCAGAAGTCCATCAAAAGTCCGTCAAAAGTTCGTTGAATATCCGTTGGACCTTTGATGCCGAAAAGTCCGCCTGTGTGTACACGGCATAAGAAAGGATATTTTGCGTCACGCTCTCCACCTTATCCAAGCAGAGGACGCTTTGCATTCATTCAGAAAATGCAAAGCACCCTCTGAATGGTGCCCGTGCTGAGCAGTTGACCTCCTGTGTTCACAATGCATCCGGCCAACTGCTGAAAACGGGACTGAGGAGGAAAACTGATATAGTCCTGTATACACCACAGCCAAAACTTTTCCTAGTTGAGTATCGTCTCAGAGCTGCTATTATGCACGCATCTAATCTGATCATCTGTGCCACGCCGCATAAGAAGGGGGACTCCGTGGTAAATAAAGTCATCTATAGCTAAGTGTTTTTGTTACACATAACAAATGTAATCATATTAGAAAATGTATCTGTCATTTCTTAATTAAATGTTATACCTACAAGTGTTTGTGTGATCTCTTTTTGCACATCTTGAATAAAACCCTAAAAACGTGAACTATCACAAAACTGTGATAAAACAGGGACCTTGAAGATAGTGGAGATCACTGGAGCAGCAGTGTACTAATGGTGTACTAACAGTGTAGTCAGGGGCGTAGCTACAGGGGTCGCAATTGCGGCCCAGCTCTATCCTCCACAAGGCCCGTGCAGCCCCCTGTACACCTGGATGATAGGAGCGGTGGTATATAGAGAAACCTATGCCCTCCATTTTCCTTCTGCAGCCACTGAATGCCCGCTTCTCCTCCTTCCCCTCCCACAGACATTCAGCCGCTGCAGGAGGAAAATAGAGAGGATCAGTTCCCCTCTTTGCCCCCGCCGCCCCTCCTATCCAGCTTCTTTCTGCTCCCCTGTGCTCCCTCTGGGCCCCCTTTGTCCCCCCACAGCTCTGCTACATTGCCCCCCTCCCCATTCCCGTCGGCTTACATGGGGGATGTGTCAGGATGGGGAGCGGAGGAAGGGACTGGTAAATGTGTAATTTACAGGCCCCTTCCTTTTCTGAATGAATAGAATCAGTGATCTGTACCGATCACGGACTCTGTCCATTCATAACTGAAGCATAGTAAACTATGTTTACTACGCTTCAGTTTGCGAATGAAGGGGAAGGTAGAAAGAAAGGGCACTTAATTGCCACGTCCGTAAATATTGAAGAAAAAAAGGAGGGGAGTACTACCAAAGATCAGACTTTATAGGCCAGGAAACAATGGAGAAGAAAACAATATAAATAATCACATGTGCAGCACCTAGCTGTCTCCCGGGGACACGTTCCCATACCTCACCCTCCATGTACAGCGTGCTAACTCAGGCTTTACTAGCCATGAGCACTGCTGAATTCTATTAAGGGGCGTTTTTCCCCTGTATATGTTGGATGTTAATGTTGCTCCGCTGGCCTCATACATGCATGGATTGTAAGGTTCTTACTTGCCCCTGTTCAGAAAATCTGAAGCCCGCTTACTATTCAGAATTTTGACAAATTCGTCGCTCAGCTAGGTCGTTGGTATAAATAATAGCGCATTCCAATTTAAGATAGAGAGATTTGTTCTCTCATCTGTTACGTCTTTGAACCTTGGTCGTGTCCTGAAGAAGCCTAACGGGGGAAACGCGTAGACGCACAAGGGCTCACTGCACTAACAACACAGATGCATATACATGATGGTTTTTACTCTTGTTGAATATTATGTCTGTATTTTGTACTCTTTCAATAAATGTGATTATTTATATTGTTTTCTTCTCCATTGTTTCCTGGCCTATAAAGTCCGATCTTTGGTAGTACTCCCAATAGTACCTCCTTCTTTTCCTGAATGAAGGGGAAGCTCTCTACAGAGCTATCCCTGTCCATTCATTCAGTGCAGCTGAGGCTGCAGAGATGGAGGTTGAGGGCTGTGAGCTCCAGGGTTTTTTTTTCAGCGGGAACGCGGGGGAATGCAGTTCCGGTACCTCCAGCACTGACTGCATGTAATGGCAAGAAAAGCTGGGGTGTGCTGCCGGGTCTATTGATTGGGGGGGATCTATTCTGGTTGGAGGGGGTCTATTTTTGCAGGAGGTCTAATGAGGAGGAGGTCTAATGTTGCTGGTGGGAGACCTATTGTTGCTGAGGGTGGGTCTTATATTGCTGGAGGGGTCAGATGTTGCTGGGAGAGATCTACTGTTGAGGGGATCTATTGTTATTGGCTGACGGAGAGTCTATTGATGCTGGTTGCAGGGAGATCTGTTATTGCTGCCAATAGTCTATTGTTAGTAGAGGGGAAATTTTGTTGCGTATGGTCCATTGTTGTTAGGGGGATCTATTGTTGCTGACGGGGGCCCTATCATTACTGGCTGCAGGGGATCCATTTTACTGCTTTTCTTGCTATTATTACCAAATTCCATACAAATTACTGAGCACTACAAAATTATATGTGGTTATGTATTCTTTAAAAGGGGCAGTACTGCGAGGTGGGTAGGGGGTGGAACCAAGGAATAGGGCTCGGAGGTGGGTAGGGGCGGAGACAAGGGGGTGACTTGGAAAGGGGGAGTTCCTGCACCTATTCTCTGAGAAAAAAAAGCCCTGGTGAGCTCAATCATCTTTCTCTGTCTCAGAGGGGAAACGTCAGAGGTCTGTTTAGACCTCTGATAGTTCACCAAAATTTCCCCAATGGGGCTCCTAAAAAAAAATTGCAAGAAATAATAAAAAAATAATATTGCAAATAAAATTAAAATAAAATGGTAATAACATCCTAAATAAAAAAATTAACTAATGACACCAGTGGCAGAACTCGCAGGATTGCAAAGGTCACACTTACCCTGGTATTCTGCCACGGGGCTCGGTGGGAAGGGCCATGGTCAGGGTCCAAGGAGGCAATTCAAAGTTTCTTGCACTTGGGCCCCTGAAGGTTCTAGTTACGCCTCTGAGTATAGTAGAGCCGTTGTAGCAGTGTTGTAGAGGTGTAGTAACAGTGTAATAGAGGTGTTATATCGGTGTAGTAGAGGTGTAGTAGCAGTGTAATAAAGATGTAGTAGAGGCGTAGTAGAGGTGTGATCAGGGCCACTGATAAGGCAGTTCAACTGGTCCTGTTATACTGGGCCCAGGCCTCATCATCTAAACAGGGGGGCACAGGGCAGCATTATTGTTTATTTTTGCCCGAATGAATAACTGGATTTTATTGGACCACACCCCACTCCTACCTGCTTACCAGGACTTAAATTACATTTTCCAGGGCCCCATCAGGTCAACATAAAAGGCAGGAGAAAGTAGGAGCAGAGGAGAGACTTTTTTTTAATTTTCGGGGGGTAGGCAAATAAAAGTCAGTGCCTCTGTTCCGCTGCACCCTGGGAGGGGGGGTGTAGGTGGGGTTGGGGGGGCCTTGTCAGGAAGGCTGTACGAGACCCGATGATTTCTAACAGCAGCCCTGAGTGTGATAGAGTTGTAGTAGTGGTGTCTACTTTAGTCATTTCTAACTTCCTAGTGACATTGCCCCGTTATGTCATATACATACAGTGCCTTGAAAAAGTATTCATACCCCTTAAAATTTTTCACATTTTGTCATGTTACAACCAAAAACGTAAATGTATTTTATTGGGATTTTATGTGATAGACCAACACAAAGAGGCATATAATTGTGAAGTGGAAGGAAAATGATAAATTGTTTTCAAAGTTTTCTACAAATAAATATGTGAAAAGTGTTGGGGGGGCATTTATATGGCGCCCCCCTGAGTCAATACTTTGTAGAACCTCCTTTCGCTGCAATTACAGCTGCAAGTCTTTTTGGGGATGTCTCTACCAGCTTTGCACATCTAGAGAGGGATAATTTTGCCCATTCTTCTTTGCAAAATATCTCAAGCTCTGTCAGATTGGATGGAGAGCGTCTGTGAACAGCAATTTTCATGTCTTGCCAAAGGATCTCTATTGGATTTAGGTCTGGGCTTTGACTGGGCCATTCTAACACATGAATATGTTTTGATCTAAACCATTCCATTGTAGCTCTGGCTGTATGTTTCGGGTCGTTGTTCTGCTGAAAGGTGAACCTCCGCCCCAGTCTCAAGTCTTTTGGAGACTCTTATGCCGCGTACACACAATCGGACTTCTCCACGGAAAAAGATATGACGGCTTTTCCGACGGGATTCCGCTCAAGTTTGCCTCGCATACACACGGTCATGCAAAAGGTCGCTGAACTTACGACCGTCAAGAACGCGGTGACGTACAACACTACGACGAGCCGAGAAAATGAAGTTCAATGCTTCCGAGCATGCGTCGAATTGTTTCCGAGCATGCGTAGGAATTTTGCGCGTCGGAATTGCCACAGATGATTGCATTTTCGGATAGGAACTTTTGCCGACCGAAAAATTGAGAGCATGCTCTCAATCTTTTGCTGGCTGGAATTCGGCCAGCAAAAGTCCGATGGAGCATACACACGGTCGCATTTTCTGGTGAATAACTCTTATCGGTCTTTTGCGGGCCGAAATTCCGATCATGTGTACACGGCATAACAGCTTTTCTTCTAAGATTGCCCTGTATTTGGCTCCATCCATCTTCCCATCAACTCTGACCAGCTTCCCTGCTCCTACTGGATAAAAGCATCCCCACAACATGATGCTGCCGCCACCATGTTTCACAGTGGGGATGGTGTGTTCAGGGTGATGTGAAGTGTTAGTTTTCCACCACACATAGTGTTTTGCTTTTAGGGCAAAAAGTTCAATTTTGGTCTCATCTGACCAGAGCACCTTCTTCCACATGTTTGCTGTGTCCTCCACATGGCTTCTCGCAAACTGCAAACGGGACTTCTTATGGCTTTCTTTCAACATTGACTTTCTTCTTGCCACTCTTCCATAAAGGTCAGATTTGTGGAGAACACGACTAATAGTTGTCCTGTGGACAGATTCTCCCACCTGAGCTGTGGATCTCTGCAGCTCCTCCAGAGTTACCATGGGCCTCTTGGCTGCTTCTCTGATGAATGCTCGCCTTGCCCGGCCTGTCAGTTTAGGTGGACGGCCATGTCTTGGTAGGTTTGCAGTTGTGCCATACTCTTTCCATTTTCGGATGAAGGATTGAACAGAGTTCCGTGAGATGTTCAAAGCTTAGGATACTTTTTTATAACCTAACCCTTCTTTAAACTTCTCCACAATTTTATCCCTGACCTGTCTGGTATTCCTTGGCCTTCATAATGCTGTGTGTTCACTAAGGTTCTCTAACAAACCTCTGAGGGCTTCACAGAACAGCTGTATTTATAGTGAGATTAAATTACACACAGGTGGACTCTATTTGCTAATTAGGTGACATCTGAAGGCAATTGGTTCTACCAGATTTTAGTTAGGGGTATCAGAGTAAAGGGGGCAGGATACAAATGTACGCCACACTTTTCACATATTTATTTGTAAAAAAAACCTTGAAAACCATTTATCATTTTCCTTCCACCTCACAATTATGTGCCACTTTGTGTTGGTCTATCACATAAAATCCCCCCCAAAAAATACATTTACATTTTTGACTGTAACATGACAAAATGTGGAAAATTTCAAGGGGGTATGAATACTTTTTCAAGGCACTGTACATAGATACATTAGTCCAAGCTGGAACAAAGGAACCATATATAACATTCCTGGATTTCTTCTTTAATAATTGTCAGGAATTTGATTTATTAACAACAAGAGGAACTCACGGTATGGATTTTGCGGATCTGTTCTGCCAGAGAATCCAGAAGTCGGGTTTTCACGAAGTCTACAGCTTTTCCCACACGTGCGTCGATATTGTGACTGCAAAGACAAGCAAATTTTAGTGACAGGATTGGAGTCAATGACAAAACGTTTTCGGTAGTTGCAGAGTCTCGTCTATGGTAACGTCAGTCTGTGTTGGTGGGTAGAGTCTAGATTGGAGCCAGAAGCCTCAATATTCGATGCTGGTGGCCGACCACAGATAGAAATATGAGTGAGCCCATGGAGGAAATGTGCACAACCCTCCACCGCTAATAACAATACCAGTTGTAGATTGCAGGCGGCTCTGCTGTGTGCGGATTTTATAACTGGAATAATATTTTCCCTGGACCTCTCCTGAAACCTGCCATCTTGAAGTATTGCTGCCTAGTTTGCGTTTCCCAGAAGTGTAAAAACATGATTTTACTGCTGTGAGCATTCACAGAGCTTCAGGCAGAAGATAGCCTGAAAAATACAGGACCCCAGAAGCTGGAATGAGGTGTTCACAGTAATATAACTCGGCATGCACAGCCTCCAAATCCCGGGAAATTAACTAAAATAAAATTGAACAAACAATGGATGAAAACTTATTAGAGGAAAGCTTCTGTTGACCACAGCCAACCAGTTGTGACATTTGATATCTGTGGTGTCACTCTGTCACACGGGTTCCAGTAGAGCAGCCTTTCTCAACCTTTTTACCCCAGAGAAACCACTAAAATAATTTTGAGGTCTCAAGGAAACTTTAATCAAACCAATTCATTATGGGTCAATGGCAAAAATGTTCCTTACATCAGTGGTCAATAGAATATATGTATAGAAAAGAATCCCGCGCTGTAGTGGTCAATAGAAAGAACGCCACCCTTACAGTGGTGGCCAGAATGCCACCCTACAGACAGGTAAAAAGATCACTGGTGTCATTCTACTGGCTTTGCCAAGAGTCATCGGTACTGGAATTTTGCAGGCACCATCAAAATGGAAGGTCAATTACCCACAGCTCATGGATCACTAGAAACCGCTGTAGGAACCTGCAGGCACCATCAAATGGGAAGTCAACCACACACAGCTCAGGGATCCCCTAGCAACCTCTGGAGGAACCTCAGGAACCTGCAGGTACCATCAAATGGGTAGTTCAATCACCCACAGCTCATGAATACCCTAGCAACCCCTGGAGGAACCTCAGGAACCTGCAGGCACCATGAAATGCAAGGTCAATTACCTTCAGCTTATGGATCCCCTAGCAACCTCTAGAGGAACCTCAGGAGCCTGCAGGCACTATGAAATGGGTGGTCAATCACCCACAGTTTGTGGATGCCCTAGGAACCTCTGGAGGAACCTCAGGAACTTGCAGGTTCTATCAAATGGGAGGTCAATCACCCACAGCTCATGGATCCCAAAGCAACCTCTGGAGGAACCTCAGGAACCTGCAGGCACCATCAAATGGGAGGTCAATCACCCACAGCTCATGGATCCCCTAGCAACCTCTGAAAGAACCTCAGGAACCCGAAAGCATTTCAAATGGAAGGTCAATTACCCACAGCTCATGGATCCCCTAGCAACCCTGAAGGACTCTTTAGGAACCTGCAGGCACCATCAAATGGGAGGTCAATCACCCACAACTCATGGATCCCCTAGCAACCTCTGAAGGAATATCAGGAACCTGCAGGCACCATAAAATGGGAGGTCAATCACCCACAGTTTACGGATCCCCTAGCAACCTCTGGAGGAACCTCAGGAACCTGCAGGCACTATCAAATTAGAGGTCAATCACCCACAGCTCATGGATCCCATAGCAACCTCAAAAGGAACCTCAGGAACCTGCAGGCACCATCAAATGCAAGGTCAATTACCTTCAGCTTATGGATCCCCTAGCAACCTCTAGAGGAACCTCAGGAGCCTGCAGGCACTATGAAATGGGTGGTCAATCACCTACAGTTTGTGGATGCCCTAGGAACATCTGGAGGAACCTCAGGAACTTGCAGGTACTATCAAATGGGAGGTCAATCACCCACAGCTCATGGATCCCAAAGCAACCTCTGGAGGAACCTCAGGAACCTGCAGGCACCATCAAATGGGAGGTCAATCACCCACAGCTCATGGATCCACTAGCAACCTCTGAAAGAACCTCAGGAACCCGAAAGCATTTCAAATGGAAGGTCAATCACCCACAGCTCATGGATCCCCTAGCAACCCTGAAGGACTCTTTAGGAACCTGCAGGCACCATCAATTGGGAGGTCAATTACCCACAACTCATGGATCCCCTAGCAACCTCTGAAGGAATATCAGGAACCTGCAGGCACCATAAAATGGGAGGTCAATCACCCACAGTTTACGGATCCCCTAGCAACCTCTGGAGGAACCTCAGGAACCTGCAGGCACTATCAAATTAGAGGTCAATCACCCACAGCTCATGGATCCCATAGCAACCTCAAAAGGAACCTCAGGAACCTGCAGGCACCATCAAATGGGAGGTCAAGCACCCACAGCTCATGTATCCACTAGCAACCTCTGTAGGAACCTCAGGGTTCCACATAACCCTGGTTCAGAATGGCTGCAGTAGAGACTAAGTGGGCACTTCAACACAAAGAACACAGACATGGTCCACTGTGGTCACCATCAGTAAACCCATGCTGAAAAATGCCATGGAGCCATTTCTGGAGTGCATACAGACAGAAAGTGGCTGCAAAGAGACTGCAGGAGAACAGCAGCACTGAGATGCCATGGCAGTTGTTTGTCATACATGGCACTTTAACAGATGAAATCCCATTAAGTCAGGGTTTTATTTCTGAAATGTTCAGTTGACGGGTAATGTGTCTCAGACGTGGTCCACACACACAGTTCTATATTCCGCTCTTCTTTATTTAAACATTGAAGAGCAGGTGAGAATCAGAACATGTAGTCAGTGCTGAGCTCTATTTGATTCTTTATCACATATGACAATTCACAATCACCAACCCTTTCCAGACATTTATATTTCAGTAAGGTTGTCCAGTAACTTATCAACACACAAGGACCGACACCATTCTTCCACCAAAACTAACCGATGACTTCATAGTATTTGCACGGTGTCTATTTAGAACAAAACACTTCAATGTGAGCACAGCCGGCACAAAGGCCGAGCGGAAGGAGAGAAATCCCAAATGCAATATTACCTTTTTTTCTTGCCAGTTTATTTTTTTCTTTCCAAAACTTTTGAAATCCTCTGAATCTGCTCATTATTTTCCAGCCATTAAAACCATTGGATACCTTTCAGAAGCTCAATGTCTGATTAAAACAAATTCATTGATGTGAATAGGAATTTGGGACCTAATTTTCAGCTCCTGCGAGGTTTCCAGGAATGGAACGGAAATCTGTTTATAATTCTTCCCTCTGACTTGTCTGGATCATGTAGCCCCGGCATCGCGCCCCGAGAAATAAACCCAAAGCCATGGCGCCCCTGTACCTTGTATTTCTGATTTGTGTGAACAAATTCGGTGTTCTCTGCTCTGTGAAACGAAATTATTCGTCAATACAAAAGCAGGAAATTCCACCAAAGATACTGTGGAATAAAGAGAAGGCCATCCTATGGCAAACCACATGCAATCCTTGACTAGTGTCAAAATACTAAAGGGGACTTACAATCTACAGGTAAGTCTCTCCCTTTTATATCATCCATAGAAGCTATATGAAGGTCCTGGATAACCAAATACTTCCATAATTAGACACATTGGAAGCACGAGACCCAACTGATTTTACATTAATATCAAAGAATTAACTTTATCCATACCTCCCAAATTTCTTTTTTTTTTTAAATCTTTATGGAATGCGGATTATACAGAAATGCAATGAATCAAACATGTCAATCAGCTTTGTCTATAATTAGGCTATAACAATAGCCGTAATAGTTCAACAGAATAACTGTGTTCAAAAGACTCTGCAATAGATATATTTTGCAACTCATTCGGGACAGTATAGGAAACTTCCTAGCCGTCAAAAAGCATAACTTTAAAAGACCTGTGTAAACCGTTCCGTAAGATCACTTGGGAAAAAGAGGGGCCCCCTGGAAAGTAGAGCAGGCTTATCCTCCTTGGTCGGATACCAAGCTATTATACTTTAGTGGGTTGATCCAAAACATCATACTTCTTGTGAGTTGTGGCTGACTATCCTGGTTTCCCAGGAGTGGTGCCAGTATGTTCCCCCAATCCCGGGGGGAATTTTTTATTGTTAGGAAAAAAGAGTGGGTGACACCAGTGGTGTCAATGGGGGAAAGGCTATGAAAGGAAGAAAGGGGGAGCAGAAGTAGGGAAGTAGGTGGGAAGGGGAGTGATTATAGAGTTCTGGCAAGGCCGACAACCCAGAGCCCCAAATTATCCTTTAATAGGATACTTAAATGTAGGTCTTATATTCATCTGAGAAGCGGAACAGGTCCCAGTATGTCCAACGGGTATTGTGTTCCTCCTCTCTTTCCCCTAGGGCAGCTGTAAGATGCTCCATCTGCTGAATATCGCAAACCCTAGCAAACCACTGTGCCACTGTCGGTGGGGATTGCTGCTTCCATGCACTGGGGATACAGGCCCTGGCTGCATTCAAAAGGTGCTTCGGTAGGGATTTGCGGTATCGCTTACTAGATATGCGGGTCAGGTTCAGGAGTATTGCTGACGGGTTATCCTGGAGCGCCACATCAGTAGGCTTGTAAATGATCTCCGGTACTTGTCTCCAGAAGGGGGTCAGAACCGGACATTCCCAGAAGATATGGAGTATTGTGCCAGTCTGTGTACCACATCTCCAGCAAAGAGGACTGTGTCCTGGGAATATGGACGCTAAAACAGATGGAGTCCTATACCAACGCGTCAAGATTTTGTATGTGATTTCTTGGTATTTGCTACACAAGGAGGACTTATGTGCAAAAAAGAGTATTCGATTCTTTTGGTCCTCAGTGAACGTAATGTTAAGATCTCTTTCCCACTTCTTCAGGTACAGAGGATCACTTCGAGATGTATGGGCAAGTAAAATGTTGTTAGAATAAGAAAGGGATTTCCATATTGGCTCACCTCCCAGGCACAAGTCTTCAAAAGACGAAGGCTTTCTGTGGAAACCGCTGACTTCTGGGAGGGATCTGAGGAAGTGGGAGAGTTGCGGGATCCTCCATCTACCCAAGATGGAAGTATTAAAGCTAGGATATATGCCTGAGGGGTCGTTCCAATCAGAGGGTCCTAGGAAAGAGGAGGCTCTGACTAAGCTCTGGTCCGGGTGGAGTCGGAAGGATCTATCAGAGATACCCGGTAAAAAGTCCGGGTGACCAATTATGGGCGTTAAAGGGGAGGGAAAACTGGGCGTCTCCGCTATCCTAAAGTATCTGTGCAGTTCCCTCAGGGTGGGTTCAATTAGTGGGTGGGAAAAAGACAGTCCAGAAAAACGGGTCTCACTCCACGGTAGGCCCAAAAGGGGAAATGGCACCGCTTCCTGTTCCAGGCAGACCCATAACTTATGGTGTGAATGTCTGCACCAGTCTACCACCCTATTCATGTGGACTGCCGTATAATATAAGACTGGGTCAGGGAGGCCGACCACTCCTCTGAACTTTGGCCGCTGTAATAGGGATCTCCTGAGTCGCGAGGGCTTGCCTTGCCATACCTAATTGATGAAGATCGTACGTAGTTTACGAAAAAAGTTCTGTGGAATCCTAACCGGCAGAGCTTGTAAAAGATAAAGCAGCCTCGACATATAATTCATATTCAAGACATTACATCTGCCAAACCAGGAAACTGCTAGGTTCCTCCACCTGTCTAGATCTGAGGAGAAAGTACTTATAAGGGGCTGTTGAGTTGGTAAATGAGATGTAAATCAGAAGGAATTTTTGTGCCTAAGTATTGGATAGCCTGAGGGGTCCACCGGAAGGGAAAAACGCTGCTAAGTCGAGTCTGAGCGTTAGGAGTGAGAGATACGTTAAGCGCTTCTGATTTTTGCAGGTTAATTTTAAAATTAGAAAGATCACTGTACTGGCGTATTGCAGATAAGAGTACTGGGAGAGAAGTATGCGGTTCTGAAATGTAGAACAGCAGGTCGTCCGCATAAGCTGCAATTTTATGGTGGTATGTGCTCGTTTCAAGTCCTCTGATGTCAGGGTTGAGCCTGATGTGTTGCAAAAGGGGTTCTAATGAAATTATAAAGAAGAGCGGGGAGAGTGGGCACCCCTGTCTCGTGCCGTTACTTATTTTAAAAGGGTTGGAACCTCCCAAATTTCTGAGATGGGAATGAGAGACACCCATTAGCAAAAGTATGTAGGCATAGGACACTTCTTCTGCCACACCCCTTAAAGGAGAATTATACAAAAAAATTATTGGTTAAACCCACAAGTGCTTTTTTTTTTATTACTCACACTATTCCTTTATATTCTCTTTTGAAATTTACAAATGCAGCAACTTAGAATTTGGGTGAAAGGTTTAGCACTTAATTCCTTATTAAAGGGTTGTGGCAGGAGGTGTGCCCTATGCCTACATACATTTGCTAATGGTTGTCCCTCATTCCCATCCCAGAAATGCGTGAGATATATAAATAATGTTAATTATTTGATATTAATGTAATATCAGTCGGGTCTCATGCTTGATGTATCTAATTCTGGAAGTATTCGGATATCCAGGACCTTCATATATCTTCTATGGATGAAATGAAAAGGAAGAGATACTTTGTGATAGATAAATAGTGCATTTTATATACAACTACATAGATCAGACTAAAATGAAGGACAAATGAGGAGGAAAAAGGGACAGAGGGACATTGTTCCGAATCAGGGATAGTCCCTCAAAATCAGGGACAGTCGGGAGTTATGCATTATCTTTGATTATATGAGAGCTGTACCAAAAGTAATGCAGAAATGGGCATAACTTTTTTAATTAAACTTACATAGGTCATTCAAATGTCACATGTTGGTAGAGTAACTCTTCTTCTATAGTAACTCTTCCTCTATAGCAACTCTTCTTCTTGTTCTTCTTTTTCATTGCAGGTAAATAATGGATTCCAAGCAGAAGCAGCGTGTTGTCAATGAGTTCTTGATGAAGGAGGGGTGCAGGCTGTCCGACATCCACAGAAGCCTACAGAATGTTTATGGAGATGACACCATTGAGAAGAGCAATTTGCACAGCATTGAAGACAAACCACACAGTGGGAGACCATCAATGTTGGACAGCCTGCACCCCTCCTTCCTCAAAAACTCAATGATGACACATTGCTTCTACTTGGAATCCATTATTTACCTGCGATGATGAAGAAGAAGAAGAGTTACTATAGAGAAAGAGTTTCTATAGAGGAAGAGACTCTACCAACTCTACCAACATGTGACATTTGAATAATCTATGTAAGTTAATAAAAAAAGTTCTGCTCACTTCTGCATTACTTTTAGTACAGCCCTCATATAATCAAAGATAATGTTAATTGTGACTGGAGTCACTTTGGGTGGAGGGCTTGTGGAACCCAGCTTACGTTAGAGAGCTCTGGAAACTCCTTGTCCACCTCCTCTGGCCCCTCCTATGTGTAAGTTACGCTGTGTCTATTAGGGGCACAGGGTGACCGAGAACCCCAGTTGGGTCTGCACTACCCAGACTCATTGTACAACCACACTGGACTCAGCATTTAATTTTACCCTTGTTATCCTGGGCCTTATAGGTGTGTTTTATGTTGAAAGAATGAAGAGGCTTTTTCACTTGGGACAGTAATATTTCTGAACAATATCCCTCCAGGAATATATGAAGATAAATTAATTTCACGTTTCCAACTCCTGGAATGTGGTATGAGCTTGGTCTCATAAACAGTTGTAGACTTTTTACTAAATCGTTTGAGGTGTGGCTGTATCCCATTGTTCTATTGCTTCTGTCTCCCTTGGGAGCAGCCTATTATGGGATGTATATGTGTTTCTAGCATGTAGACTGGGGGAAGGGTGGAGAGAGGTGGGGGGGGATTTCTCCAACAGCCCTCCCTGCTGATAAGACGGTCTACTGATGTTTGAATACACCTGTGTGTCTCTTGTTACTGAATGTAGTTTACTGCGCCCTGTATCATTATGCAAAGCAGGGGGGTTGCCCCCTGAGTGTATATCCCTTTGTGCCTGTGTTTGAATAAACAGTCTTATGCTTTTCCACTATACACTGCTGTCTCAACAAGTGACTGGGTGGGCTAAGGGACCTTGGATCGTGCTGCTACCAAAGGAAGAGTATACGGCGGACAGACTCTTCTTGAGTACGGGGTCCTGTGACATTAATTATTTGATATTAATGTAATATCAGTTGGGTCCCATGCTTCCATGTCTAATTCTGTAAGTATTTGGAGATCAGGGACCTTCATATAGCTTCTATGGATGATATAAAAGGGCGAGACCTACTTGTAGCTTGTAAGTCACACTTAGTAGTTTGACATTAATCAAGGATTGCATGTGGTCCGCCATCAAATCCACCATAAAAATTTTTGGGAATTTTCTGCTTTTGTATTGATGGATAATTTTTTTTAGTTTTATAGAGTAGAGAGCACCAAATGTGTGAAACAGACCCTGCAATGAAGAACAAGAAGAGTTAGTACAGAGGAAGTGTTACTATAGAGGAAGAGTTACTCTGCCAACATGTGACATTTGAACCAACTATGTAAGCTAATAAAAACATTATGTCCATTTCTGCATTACTTTTGGTACAGCACTCGTATATATATATGTAAAATATATATAGATAAATATTATTTGCATATTCTGATGAGTTTCAATAATAAACATCAGCTAGAGTTCCCAGACCGGTGTTCCGGCCTGCACTTGGTCTGCATTCCCTGTGTACGTATCATTGTGTTGCCCTTGGTCCATCTGAAGGCTCCTGGTCCTTCAGAAACAGAAACAAAATGATGTGTGCACAGGGTGGGCTTTGGGAGAGGGAAAGACTGGCAAGCTGTCATGTCAAGGAGCTGCTGACCTCCTGCCACAGCATCAAGCTGAATGACCCTGATGAAAGGTACTCAGAGCCCCGAAAAGTGCTGGCTTCTCTGAAATCTTCAATTAACATTTTAGATCCATAAAGAACATCATCTTATAAAGGTTTTCTTGGACACAAGCACTGCTACTCCTAATAGAGCAGAGTGCTAAACTCACTATATATATATATATATATATATATATATATATATATATATATATATATATATATATATATATATATATATATACAGTGAGGGAAAAAGTATATGATCCCCTACTGATTTTGTACACTTTTCCACTGACAAAGAAATGATCAGTCTATAATTGTAATGGTCTCTCTCTCTCTCTCTCTCTCTCTCTCTCTCTCTCTCTCTCTATATATATATACAGTGGGGACGGAAAGTATTCAGACCCCCTTACATTTTTCACTCTTTGTCTTTGTTATATTGCAGCCATTTGCTAAAATCATTTAAGTTCATTTTTTCCTCATTAATGTACACACAGCACCCCATATTGTACACACAGCACCCCATATTGACAGAAAAACACAGAATTGTTGACATTTTTGCAGATTTATTAAAAAAGAAAAACTGAAATATCACATGGTCCTAAGTATTCAGACCCTTTGCTCAGTATTTTGTAGAAGCCCCTTTTGATCTTATACAGCCATGAGTCTTTTTCACACCTGGATTTGGGGATCCTCTGCCATTCCTCCTTGCAGATCCTCTCCAGTTCTGTCAGGTTGGATGGTAAACGTTGGTGGACGGCCATTTTTAGGTCTCTCCAGAGATGCTCAATTGGGTTTAAGTCGGGGCTCTGGCTGGGCCATTCAAGAACAGTCACGGAGTTGTTGTGAAGCCACTCCTTCGTTATTTTAGCTGTGTGCTTAGGGTCATTGTCTTGTTGGAAGGTAAACCTTTGGCCCAGTCTGAGGTCCTGAGCACTCTGGAGAAGGTTTTCGTCCAGGATATCCCTGTACTTGGCCGCATTCATCTTTCCCTCGATTGCAACCAGTCGTCCTGTCCCTGAAGCTGAAAAACATTGTTGTGTTGGGACTGTATTGGACAGGTGATAAGCAGTGCCTGGTTTTCTCCACACATACCGCTTAGAATCAAGGCCAAAAAGTTCTATCTTGGTCTCATCAGACCAGAGAATCTTATTTCTCACCATCTTGGAGTCCTTCAGGTGTTTTTTAGCAAACTCCATGCAGGCTTTCATGTGTCTTGCACTGAGGAGAGGCTTCCGTCGGGCCACTCTGCCATAAAGCCCCGACTGGTGGAGGGCTGCAGTGATGGTTGACTTTCTACAACTTTCTCCCATCTCCCGACTCTGGAAATCAGCCACAGTAATCTATGGGTTCTTCTTTACCTCTCTCACCAAGGCTCTTCTCCCCCGATAGCTCAATTTGGCCAGACGGCCAGCTTTAGGAAGGGTTCTGGTCGTCCCAAACATCTTCCATTAAAGGATTATGAAGGCCACTGTGCTCTTAGGAACCTTAAGTGCAGCAGACATTTTTTTGTAACCTTGGCCAGATCTGTGCCTTGCCACAATTCTGTCTCTGAGCTCTTCAGGCAGTTCCTTTGACCTCATGATTCTCATTTGCTCTGACATGCACTGTGAGCTGTAAGGTCTTATATAGACAGGTGTGTGGCTTTCCTAATCAAGTCCAATCAGTAGAATCAAACGCAGCTGGACTCAAATGAAGGTGTAGAACCATCTCAAGGATGATCAGAAGAAATGGACAGCACCTGAGTTAAATATATGAGTGTCACAGCAAAGGGTCTGAATACTTAGGACCATGTGATATTTCAGTTTTTCTTTATTAATAAATCTGCAAAAATGTCAACAATTCTGTGTTTTTCTGTCAATATGGGGTGCTGTGTGTACATTAATGAGGGAAAAAAATGAACTTAAATGATTTTAGCAAATGGCTGCAATATAACAAAGAGTGAAAAATTTAAGGGGGTCTGAATACTTTCCGTCCCCACTGTGTACATATATATATATATATATATATATATATATATATATATATATATATATATATATATATATTATATATAAAAGGTATATAGATAGTACATCTAAGTTCTCTAAGTTGTGTAATGAGTAGCCTATGACTTATATGACTTATACCTGATCAGACGGCAGCCTGCAGCCCTTGTCACGTCTTTACTCTTTATGGTGTTTTCCGTGCAGTGAAAACGTTGTTTCATTAATCTTTGGGTGCAGCTTTGCTTTAAAGCGAACCATTCCCCCCTAACTAAAGAAATCTCTGGACCAAGCACCTCCTAAAACTTCCCCAAGTCATTTTCTAAATCAAATCGTTATGTGGTTATTTACACAAAAGTGAATCACACTTCCTGATTGAGTGAGGCTCCGATAGTCTACCAGTAAGATTTCATAAAACTTCACAAGATCTCGGAGAAAAAAACTTTTTTCCCTCCGATAACTGCATATGTGCGAGTTCTAGCACCTACATCATCTGTTGGCCAAGACACAAAATGGGGAAGAAGAAGCTGGCCACCGATGGCGACAGGTTTAAAGATGGTGGTGAGGTTGGAAGAGTGCATTGGAGAAGGCAAGCAGTAATGGTTTGAAGTCATTCAGATTGTCATGTTGTTTTCTATAATGCTTGCACTTTCATTGGGAGGGGGGGGTAGGTCTGGTATAATCCCTGATCTACAGATGACCATTAGTGGAAGAATTTGCAAATCTGTGTATGAAATACAACAACTTCGAGAAATGACACCAAATGACTTTACAATTTACAGTAAAAATAAAAAAATGTGCATTGGGTGAGCCGCTGTGGTGTTACGTTATCGGAGAAGGATTCGGTCTATTGTAACAGACAATGGGAGAGTCCAGAGAACACAGCGAGCTCTCACAGCGAGCCTGCAGCTGGACTTAGCGCTCCTTCCAGGTGCAAACCTTTCTGGGGCCCCTGGGGCCAAGCACAGTCGTTGCTATATAAGCTTGCTGAGTGGGGAACAGCTGCTGATTCAATAGAAGAAGAAACATGTGACAGCAAAGCGCGATTTACCAATTCCTGAGCAATTCATTACATTACGGCCAAATAGTGATAAGACTGAGTGCCATTAAACAGCATGTCCTGTACATGGTAATGATAGATTTCACTGCTGTCTATGATATTATTATATATAACCTCCCCCAGTCATTCTATGTGGGCTTCTCTCCGGTCTCCAGTGTCCATAATATAACCTCCCCCATCATTCTATGTGGGCTCCTCTCTTCTCTCCATTGTAGATGATATAATAATATATAACTTTCCCCATCATTCTATATGGGCTCCTCACCGCTCTCCGGTGTCCATGATATAATAATATATAACCTCCCCCATCATTCTATATGGGCTTCTCTCTGATGGACTCTCAGAAACATCTATTTCAGCTGTTTCTGAACTTTGCTGGGACACGTCTTATCTACGGACGTGGATGTAACACTTCTTCACTTTCATTCGAATTCTCAGCTGAAGGAAATGGAAGAATCTCTTCGGAATCTCATGTTCCAAGATAATTTCTTTCAACCTTTCGATGCTAAAAGATAGAAATCAATCATCTGTAGGATGTCCTCAAAATTCATATCTACTAAAATAGAGTGAGCTGTGCAGGAAGTGCGCCTCTCGGATGACAGCGTCCAGAGTTCTGTATTTCTCTCTCCAGTATTGTCCTCCCATAAACATGAAATAAATAAAGGGAGCTAATAAAGAAGTCATTCTTTTGTGTTAAGGTAGTCTCCAAATCCCCATGTCCCTAACACATCTCCATCATCAGGGACATACACCGATCAGCCCTCATGACCACGCACCATGGCCTCTGAAGGTAAGCTGTGATATCTGGCACCAAGAAGTCAGATGCTCAATTGGATTAGGATCTGGAGGATAAAGAGGCCAGGTCAACACCTCAAACTTGTTGTTGTGTTCCTCAAATCATTCTTGAACCATATTTGTAGTGTGGCACGGCGCATTATCCTGCCACTGCCACTGCCATCAGGGAATACCGTTTCCATGAAGGGGTGTACTTGGTCACAAACAAAGTTTAGGTAGGTGGTACATGTCAAGTAACAGCCACATGAATGGCAGGAGCCAAGGTTTCCCAGCAGAACATTGCTCAAAGCATCACACTGCCTTCTTCGGCTTGCCTTCTTCCCATACTGCATCCTGGTGCCATCTCTTCCCCAGGTAAGTGACGCACACTCACCCGGCCATCCATATGATGTAAAAGAAAACGTGATTCATCAGACCAGGTCACCGTTTTTCATTGCTCTGTGGTCCAGTTCTGATGCTCACTTTCCCATTGTAGTTGCTTTTGGTTGTGGTCAGTATGGGCCCCCTGACCGGTCTGCGGCTACACAGTCCCATACACAACAAACTGCGATGACAATCAACTTCAGGGACAACATGTTCACTTGCTGCCTGATAAATCCCACCCACTTTCAGGTCCTATTGTAACAAGATAATCAATGTTCTTCACTTCACCTGTCAGTGGTAAGAATGTTATGGCTGATTGGTGTATTACCCTAGTAGTACAATGCTGCCTGTTCCAGTACTTTGCATTCTCCTTTTTATATGACACAGTATAACCATACAGGTACAGAAAGTTATAGGAGACAGTATAACCATATAGGTGATGGTAAGAAGGGACTAAAGCAATCATAAAGCTCTCTAACTGAATCAGTGTGCAGCAGTGAGGGCTTTTTGATTGCTTTGGTATTGTCTCATCATCACCTGTCTCCTATATCTACTGTATCTGTACCTGTATGGGTATACTGTCCTGTTGGGTCCCAACCCCTACCCCATAGAAACCATGGTTACAGCCAGACAGGTTGGGGTGGGGAGGTTCCAGAGGATAGGAGAGGCTCTAGACAGACAACAAATAGGGGGTGTCCCTCAAGGCTCCAAGCGGGTCCTCTCCTGTAGTACACCACTGGGAGTGCTGGTAAGGACAGAGCTAATCCCAGTGCCAAAGAAACGTACAAAAAAGGTCCTATGCGCTGCGCATCATTGCAGGACCCTGTGGATATGTGAAATGACAGCCTCAGCCTGGGCGTCAGCCAAGCCATGCCCTCAACATGTTTTACTCTGCCCCCGGAGCCTAATCATCGAGGCTCTGGATAGACTAAGGGTAGGGCTTCCAGAGGATGGGAGAGGTTCTCAGGAATTCCTGGAGGTGAACATGGGAGTGGGTGATGAGAGAGCTAGAGAGAAGGGGGTCTTGGGAGGAGCAGAGAGGATGGGTTGGGTGAAATTATGAGATATAGTTGGTGATGTAGCAAAGAGGGGTGGAGGACACTGAATGAGAGCCAGTGGAAGGATTGGCATAGAGGGGTGGAAGACACTGAATGGAGGTCAGCGGAGGGATTCGTAGAGAGGGGTGGAGGACACTGAATGGAGGCCAGTGGAGGGCTTGGTGAAGAGAGTTGGAGGACACGTAATGGAGGTCAGTGGAGGGATTGGCAAAGAGGAGTGGAGGACATTGAATGGAAGCAAGTGGAAGGATTGGCAGAGAGGGTTGGAGGACACTGAATGGAGGCCAGTGGATGGATTGGCAGAGAGGGGTGGAAGACACTTAACAGAGGCCAGTGGAGGGATTGTCAGAGAGGGGTGGAGGATACTGAGAGGAAGCCAGTTGAGGGATTGGCAGAGAGGGGTGGAGGACACTGAATAGAAGCCAGTGGCGGGATTGGCAGAAAGGGTGGAGGACACTGAATGTAAGCCGGTGGAAGGATTGCCAGAGAGGGGAGGAGGACACTGAACGGAGGCCAGTAGAGGGATTGGCAGAGATCGGTGGAAGACACTGAATGGAGGCCAGTGGAGGAATTGATGTAGAGAGGTGGATGACACTTAATGGAGGTCAGTGGAGAAATTGGCAAAGAGGGGTAGAGGACACTGAATGGAAGCTATAGGAAAGATTGGCAGAGAGGGGTGGAGGACACTGAATGGAGGCCAGTGGAGGGATTTGTAGAGAGGGGTGGAGGACACTGAATAGAGGTCAGTGGAGGGATTGGCAGAGGGGGATGGAGGACACTAAATGGAGAGCAATGGAGGAATTGGCAGAGAGGGGTGGAGGACTTTGAATGGAAGCCAGTGGAGGGATTGGCAGAGAGGGGTCGAGGACACTGAGTGATTGGTAATGTAGATGAGTCTGGTAGCAGCATTAATGATAAACTGAAGGGGATAATCTGTGTAGAGGTTGGCCAATGAGGAGTCAGTTTCAATAGTCAAAGTGAAAGATAACAGGGGAGTAAGTTAGAAGCTTGATGGTGTTATTGCATCAGAGGGGGTGAATTTTGGAAATGGGTCAGAGGTGAAGGTGGCAAGATCAGGACAGTGGATTCTTTGGAAGGAGAGGTCAGAGTCCAGGATTACAATTAGCACCCTGGTATGAGGGGAGCAACTAAAGTTATGTTACAGATCTTGATGTGAAGTTGGGGGATGGGGCACAGAGAGGGGAGTAAATATTATGAGCTCAGTATTTGAAAAATTGAGTTTGATGAAGTGGTGTGCCATCGAGACTGATTTGTCAGTTAGTAGATAAGTGATGTGTGAGGAGACTGAAGGGGTGAGCTGAGGAGCACAGAGGTTGAATTAGAGATGGTATTGAAAGCCTTGGGGGGCTTTCAACTTGACCCAGGGAGGAGGTAAAGGCAAAGAATAGTAGGTGTCTGAGGGCAGAGCCTTGGGGGACCCCAATGGGAAGAGGAAGTGGAAATGAGGAGACAGAGTTGTAGGAACCACTAAAGGAACACTTGGACAGGTAGGAGGAGAACCAGGAAAGAGTCATGGAGGCCAAGTGAATTGTGTTTTAAATGACAGTGACTGATTCTTGTACAGTGAATGTTGGGTGAATGTAAAATTCACAGCTTTATAAATACGTCCCTATGCATCCAATAAAAACATGGTCACCACATGAAGGAGATGACAAAAGCCTGTAGTGGATATAATTCCATTTTACATCGAATGCAATGCCTGGCAAAGCAGATATGACTCCATTCAAGTTCTGTCAGGGACATGGAGGTGAAGGTCACAGAAGAACTCCTCCTGTTAAGCGGCTGAACATGGAGAATCCAGTCCATGTGACAAAACATAGACTCGCTGCCAGATTCAGCCTTTCTGTGTATTTTTCTTTCAGAATATATGTTTGCAGACCAGATACAGCGTGATTCCCAGAAGTGCCATAAATTACTTTATTTAAGGCTGCAGAGAAACAAAGACACCTATGGAGGAACATTCAATTCTACCGAGAAACATTCGATCCGGCCAACTTTCTACACAGGAATGGTAACATGTCATGTAAAACACGGATCGTAACTACGTATAAAGTTATTATTTGTATAGAAATTCCATAATAAGGATCTATATCATCTATAATGATTAATCAGATTATTTAAAGGTTCCCTGGATTTTGGCTACACCGATGCTAAAATGTTTTTAAGATTGTATGATTGTGGTAGGACCATTAGATTGTCAGCTCCTTCCAGGCAGGACCTGTTGTGAAGGTTCTCCATACATTGTTAAGTTCTAATATGATAGTACGATACAAATTGGGGAAGTAAATAAACAGAACTCTATAGAAGGATGGAGAGTGTTTGTTAACGCTCAGCAGCACCACTGGAAGCCAAGCAGCAGCTGAAACCCAATACTTTGCAGTAAACAAAATCTCAGAAGATGTATAAAAAGGAAGATTAAAAAATGTGTAATCCAGTTTTGTCTCCTCATAAATCACTTGTAAGGCCACATCTAGGGGATGGGGGGGCAGTTCTGGGAGTTTTTAATTATTAGAAGAGATGAAAAATATTCTTTATGATGAAAGATTTGAAAAGCTTGGTATGTTCAGTTCAGAAACGTCTTAGGAGGCGGATAATTACCATATTTAAAGCTTTACTCTGTTGAGCTTATAAAAATTACATTTGGGTGCCCCCTCAGCCCCATTTACTAAGTCTGGGGCCCTTGTAATATAGAGTTTACTTACCTTATTCCTCCGTCCCACAGGCTGCCTCACCTGGTCTTACAAAGTGCCTCCTTCTCGAGCAGTGCACCTTCCCCCTCACGGACATCATCACATACAATGTAGGACCAGTGGTCCTACCAGTGGTCCTGCACTATACCTTACATCTGCAAGTCAAGGGCTGGATCAGGAGTGAAGAAGAGTGCAGGCCCTTGGAAAGGAAGAAATAATGACCACCCTAGACTGAATGAGCAGTAGATCTTTTATTTTATTGGGGGGAAGGGGGGCTAATGTGTGGTTGTTATGATTTGTAAAATATGACTTGTGTTCAACTTTAAATATACCTGAGGTCAGTATAAAAATTTGCCAGCTGAGCTCAGCGTCCTAGGGAATGTCGAAAGGCCAAAGGACTATCATGTGTATGGAAGAGAAGAATCCATTAATTGTGGTTCTTTACAGGAGGGGAGGTTCGGCCATTGAATGTTTTACCTGCATAGGGTAGTAGTAGTTTGACGTATATATCTTCAAAAAAAGACATTATCATTTTTTTGTAACTAATAATATCTAAAGTCATAATGTCTAAAGACCAGTAGAAGAATGCTTGGATCCAGGGATTTGATCTGGCTATCTTTCATACCTTGGGAAAGAAGGGCACACTTACCTGTCTTTTGTTTCGGTTCCTCTAGCCATGTGTGGTTATTATGATTTGTAAAATATGACTTGTGTTCAACTTTAAATATACCTGAGGTCAGTATAAAAATTTGGCAGCTGAGCTCAGCGTCCTAGGGAATGTAGAAAGGCCAAAGGACTATTATGTGTATGGAAGAGAAGAATTCATTAATTGTGGTTCTTTACAGAAGGGGAGGTTTGGCCGTTTAATGTTTTACCTGCATAGGGTAATACCCTGTTTCCCCGAAAATAAGACCTAGCCTGAGTGTCGGTGATGGCTGCAATATAAGCCCTACCCCCCAAAAAAGGCCTACCCTGTTTCCCCGAAAATAAGCCCTACCCTGAAAATAAGACCTACAAGGACTTTAACTAGGGCTTATTTGGGGGGTAAGGCTTATATTGCAGCCATCACCGACAATCACGCTAGGTCTTATTTTCGGGGAAACAGGGTAGTAGCTTGACGTATAGAACTTCAAAAAAAGACATGATAATCTTTTGTAACTAATAATATCCAAAGTCATAATGTCTAAAGGCCAGTAGAGGAATGCTTGGATTCAGGGATTTGATTTGACTATCCTTCATACCTTGGGAAAGAAGGGCATACTTACCTGTTTTTTTTTTTTTTGGTTCCTATAGCCATAATTTTAAGTACTTATGAGATTGACAAGTCTTTATTCAGGTTTATTAACTGTGAATCAGTATTTTCTGTGCAAAGCCAGGAAATTACTTTACTTGGATATTTGTACTGTCATACTGACAGTTTAAGGGCTTATTCACATGTGCCTTGATCTCTAAAGAGCAACAGGCCTTCATCCATCCAGATTACAGCTCACTTCCTCAGAGAACGTTTGTAGGTTGGTCTGGCAAGAACAATCTTTCATAAATTCATGTTGATTACTACTAAAGATACTATTTTTATCAGCAGATTCTTGGATATGGCCCCTTATCATTCCTTCCAATAGTTTACAAACTATTGATGTTAGGCTGGTTGGCCTGTAGTTTCCAGGTATGTAGCCCTTTTTTGAATATCGGTACCCTGTTCACTTTCTGTCAGTCCACTGCTACCATTCTGGTGAGTAAGCTGTCCTTAAATATTACTTTAACCCCTTGGACTAGAGTGCCGCTACTGCATGCATTGCACGCGGTTGCAGGGCACTTGCAGAGAGGCCCCTATTCACTTGAAAGGGTCACGCTCAGTAAGTCAAAGTGACAGGTGATATAGTTACTGCCTAGGCAAAAAAATCACAGCCACAGCATATGTACGTCCCTGGCCGCTGTCTCAGCAGCTAAACAGGTAGCAGTTGGCAGCTCAGCTGTGTGGTTTTACCACCCCTCAACTGCTAGTGTGAATGAACCAACATTTTATAGAGCACACAGAACCATTCAGATTAGTTTCTCTCCAGAGGAGCTTACAATCCAATTTTCCTATACACATCAGGGACAATCTGTTCAGATCCTTACCAGCATATGGCACCCAGAATAAACATGGGAAGAACATACAAATGCCACACAGGCAGTGATCTCGTGATCTATACAACCTAGAACCCAAACCTGCTAATCACTAGGCACCAGTTTTTCCTACTAACTTATAGGGGAAAAAATCTACAACCTACAAAAATGTTATGACATTAAATCAGTGCTTTGTGAACCAACATGAATGGCTGACACCATTTGGGTAAAACGTCTGTACTACCACAAAGGCTGCCATGTCTTCCTATAAGATGTAACCTTGTCTATAGGAAAACACCATTACAAATGATAAACATCTCTCTGTCATGTCTTCCTATACGCTATGATGTAAACTTATTTATAGGAAAGGACCATTACCAATGATAAACTCCTCTCTCGCCGCCCCATCTATCCTTGCCATACCTTATATGACTAATGGACAGATTCATGCATAGCATGAATCTATCAATGGCCGCCGTGGCCACCTCCCTGTCAGGACACCGGGCACCTGAATTACTGCGGTAGGGGTGTTCTTTTGAAGCACCTGATTAGAGCCATAGGCTCTAATAGGCTTCAAAATAGGGTGGCTCGTAGCATTGCGCCATGAGCCCACCCAAGTGTTACAACAGCGAATGAATATTCACTGTTGTAACACTGATCCTCAATCCGGGCAATCCGAAGCGGGTGTGAGACCTGTTTTCTGATTGGACGAAAAGAGAAGACTCGCGATTGGCCACCGAGAAGGAGGGAGGAAACGGAAGCCGCCACCACCGTGGAGACCCGTGGAGAGCAGGGGAATGGGAGGCCGTCACCGAGCATTGGGAGCCGTGATGGGGTAAGTGCGACCGACCGTCCCACCAACCAACCGACAGTCGGTGGCATACTGTTTGCCGCCCCCCCAAAACCAACTTCCACTGGCCGCAACTGGATGTAACCTTGTCTATAGGAAAGGACCATTACCAATGATAAGCTCCTTAATGCCATGTCTTCCTATAAGGTATGATGGAACCTTTCTGTAGAAAAGGACCATTACTAATGATAAACTGCTCTCTGCCAAGTCTTCCTATAAGGTATGGTGGAACCTTGTCTGTAGGAAAGGACCATCACCAATGATAAGCTCCTCTCTGCCGTGTCTTCATATAAGGTATGATGGAACCTTGTCGGTAGGAAAGGATCATCACCAATGATAAGCCCCTCTCTGCCATGTCTTCCTATAAGGTATGATGGAACCTTGTCTGTAGGAAAGGACCATCACCAATGATAAGCTCCTCTCTGCCATGTCTTCCTATAAGGTATGATGGGACCTTGTCTGTAGGAAAGGACTATCACCAATGATAAGCTCCTCTCTGCCATTTCTTCGTATAAGGTATGATGGAACCATGTCTGTAGGAAAGGACTATTACTAATGATAAAATCCTCTCTCAAACTATGTCTCCTGAGGATTACGGTTCAGGTCCCCAAAACAATTCTCCTGAAACAAACTCTTAATCGCCAAACTTTCTCATCACAAATATATCACAATGGAGTTATCAGGGGTGAAATATTTACACCAAATGTTTTGTTAATACAGATTTAAATAATTTCAGTATCTCAGAGAAACCTCATAGAGCTTCCTCCAAGCAATATTCTACTTCACCGTGCCACTAATGCACAATCTGTATTAGCAAAAATTACCATAGCTCCAACCAAACTGTGAAATCTTATACTAAATAAAAGCTCCTATGAACAGATAAGCCTGTACTACTCTGCTTTATCTGAGACAAAACATAATAAATATCTCAGAGAAAAGGACAAACGTTGATATAAGATACTGTAAATGATTGTATGGTCTGAATTAGAAAAAGAAAACCTACAGGTCTTCGGTAATTTCTTTAAAGGATATGGTGATCCAGCTCAGATTGTTTCATCAGCTATACATAACTCCTGTAAAGCTGCATATATCTGGCCTGTAGTCTCATTCACCATGCCTAAGGGCTGCAATGAAACCCCAGATGTCTACCATATGGTTCGGCAATGTAAACATATACAACACGTTTGGTCCCAAGTTACAGGTTTTTTTTTAAAAGATACCATTACCCATATGACTATCCAATGACCCAAAGACCCGACTTCTGGAAATTATGAAGGACTTACAACTCATCTGACACTACAGAATATATCTACTAGTGCTTTCTTCTTTCGTGCAAAATAATGGAAGCAGCCTCATCCATCAGCACTCTTCTTTTCATACAACTAAGTGATCTCAACCTACGCTTATCAGGGCTGTACCGAAAGTAATGGAAAAGTGGGCATAACTCTTTTATTAACTTCCATAGGTCTTTTAAATGTTGGTAGAGTAACTCTTCCCCTATAATAACTCCTCCTTTTCTTTTTCATTGCACGTCAATAATGGAATCCAAGCAGAAGCAACATGCCGTCATTGAGTTTTTGATGAAGGAGGGGTGCAGGCTGTCTGATGTCCACAGAAAGCTTCAGAATGTTTACAGAGGTGACACCATTGAGAAGAGTCACCCATGATAAGATGCTGATTGCGTTTCTCAATGGTGTCATCTCTGTAAAAAGGGGTAAATGGCCCGATCCCTACTTGGGCACCACATTGGGATGTTGGACTGGAGTGGGATAAGGTCATTAATGGGCAGCCTAAAGCCATGACTTTTTTGGCACAGAGTAGCGGAGAAGGTCAGGTATGTCTCTGTCCTGCGCGTCACATGTTATTTTTTCCCCACCCTGTACAGCTTGTTGAGTGTCATATATTAGTAAATACTACAGTAAGAGCCCAGTCTACAGTAACAGGAAGGAATGAAATAAAAATCTGAATACCTACTGTTGCCAGGTAACTGCATCCACCGCTTTACCAGCAACTCTCATGAAACTGCAAAACAACCAGAAAACGTTGATTACCAAAAGGACATCGTTCACACTACAATTTACTTCTAATATCAGTACATATGTGACAAACATGCAGAAAATGCTCCACGCAGTTATGGTTTGCAGTAACTGCTCTTGCTGGAAATGAATTTAAACATATGATATAAACATGGCCATGTCCTAAAGTCACTAATAGAGGTCCATCATGGAGCACTATGGAGCCCAGAAAGCATTATTACTCCCAACACCATTATTTTAGTTATGGCATTATAAGAGTAGGTCCCTCCACCTACCTTCATCCTAGAACCTTTGCAGAGATCTATGTGCTGGGTTTTATTTCCCTGCTCATGTGCTATACCAGTGGTCTCCAAACTGCAATCCAGCCCTTTACTTGCCTTTAGCCATCCCTTGGGGCAATATTCCTCCCACTGATATGAGGCACTATTCCTCAGACTGACACCAATTATAGGGCCTAATTCTTGCCACTGACACCAACAAGGGGGCACTATTCCTCCTATTGACACCAATGATGGAGCACTATTCCTCCCACTGATTCCAATGATGGGGCACTATTCCCCCCACTGACACCAATGATGAGGCACTATTCCTCCCACTGATACCAATGATGGGGCACTATTCCTCTCACTGATACCAATGATGGGGCACTATTCGTCCCTCTGATAACAATGATGGGGAACTATTCTTCCCTCTGATACCAATGATGAGGCACTATTCCTCCCTCTGACACCAATGATGAGGCACTATTTCTCCCACTGACCAACGCTGTATTCTGGCCTAGGCCAACAAGGCCCAGGCCTAGGGCAGCACTTTGCAGGGGGGCAGCACGGAAAGAGTCCCGACCGGCTTGCGCTACTCTGTTAGTGTAGCGCCAGTCTTATAGGGCAGACTGGGCTGGGCTGGATTAGTCTAGCGCCCCCCATAAAGCGGCCGCACTGCTTCCGTTATGCGGGCGGCCGGCATTCCGCAACTGCGGGGGGGGGGGGGCTGCTTCTAATTTTGACTGTCCTATCATCATGGACCACAAACCTTCCTCACTGTGCTATATGTTTTCTGCTGCACCATTGGCATGGTTATATCTTCTTATGCCACGTACACACGATCGGAAATTCGGCCAGCAAAAGACCGATGAGAGCTTTTGGTCGGAAAATGCAACCGTGTGTATGCTTAATCGAACTTTTGATGGCCGAATTCCAGCCAGCAAAAGATTGAGAGCATGTTCTCAATTTTTCGGTCGGAAAAAGATCCTATCCGAAAATGCGAACATCTGTAGCAATTTTGACAGGCATGCTCGGAAACAATTCGACGCATGCTCGGAAGCATTGAACTTCATTTTCTCGGCTCGTTGTAGTGTTGTACGTCACCGCGTTCTTGGCGGTCGAAAGTTCAACGAACTTTTGTATAACCGTGTGTATGCAGGCCAAGCTTGAGCGGAATTCCATCAGAAAAACCATCCAAGATCCGCTCGTATTTACGCGGCATAAGTCCTCTCAATAAAATTATTAGAAATTTGTGCTTAAAGTAGAACTATAGGCAACACATTTTTTTTTCATTTTGGATAGAATAAGGGAGGGTTATAGCCCCTGTCAGTTTATTTTTTACCATCCCTGTCCCATTGCAGAGATTTCCCTTCACTTCCTGCCTATAGCCAAACAGGAAGTGAGAGGAATTATATGCAAATTAATGGAAACCATTGCCCCCCCAGGCCCTCAGAACCCACTCGAAAATTTCAGGGCGGGTCTTAAACAGCAAGGGGTGTGGCCTTGACAGGAAGGGGTGGATCATCTTCAAATTAGGGGGTGCACAAGTTTAGTCAGGCCTAGGGCAGCACAAAACCTAAATACACTACTGCCACTGACACCAATGATGAGGCACTATTTCTCCCACTGATACCAATGATGGAGCACTATTCCTCCCACTGATACCAATGATGGAGCACTATTCCTCCCACTGATACCAATGATGGATCATTATTCCTCCCACTGACATCAATGATGGGACATTATTCCTCCCACTGACATCAATGATGGGACATTATTCCTCCCACTGATACCAATAATGAAGCATTGTTTACTCCCTATGATGGGACACTTTTCCTGCCACTGACACCAATGATGGAGCACTATTTGCCTCACTGACAACAATGATGGGGCACTGCTCCTCCCACTGACACCAATGATGGGGCACTGTTTTCACCCTATGATGGGGCACTATTCCTGCCACTGACACCAATGATGAAGCACTATTTCCCCTACTGACACCAATGATGGGGCACTATTCCTCCCAATGACACCAATGATGAAGGATTGTTTTCTTCCAATGATGCTGGGGCATTTTCAACTCACACTGGCCACAGTTCGGCCCCCTGAAAGTCTGAAGGACAGTAAACTGGCCCTATGTTTTTTGGAACTCCTATTCTAAACCTATTATAATGGGGATCATACTCAATGATTATGATTCATGATGGGAGAAGCAAAAGCCAGCCTTGTTGGGGAGATCTCGCTGCTGGAGGCACCAAGGGGTTTCTTTACTAAAATTGGAGAGCGCAAAATCTGGTGTAGCTGTGCATGGAAGCCAATCAGCTTCTAACTTCAGCTTGTTCAAATAAGCTTTGACAAAAACACTGGAAGCTGATTGGTTTCTCTGCAGAGCTGCACCAGACTTTGCACTCTCCGGTTTTAGTAAATCAATCCCCCAAGTGTAACTTAGTTCGCTATCACGCACCCAAAAAAATAAGTGAAAATGTCGAACTGTATGCCATCCGCTAAATACACAGCTGAAATAAACTGTCTTATTTTTCTAAATCTGTTCAGCCAGTTTTGTGATCCACACATCTTTCCAGACCTTCCTTTTCTGCACTGCAATAGACAGTACAGTCTGGTCAAGGTCTTGCCTGAGCCTGTCATTGGCAATGAAGGAACAGCAGTGATAAAGTCATTCCTGTCTGTTTTCCTTCTGTCAGCTAGTTCCCAGTGTTAGACTGAAAGCACTGTGCAATCTCTTTAAATGAAATCACTGTTGTTTCATCTTGCAACGTTTCTGTTTTAATTTGAATTGTAAAATCATAAAAAGAAAATATATAAAACATTTCAATCATTTTATGAACTGTGATACAGTGTTTGTCTGTAACCTTTGATGTCTGCTTTTATTTGTGAGGATAGCCTTCATATTGGCAGGATACAGTTATAGTCAGCAGTCCCTCCCGCTCTTTAGCGTTTTTATTTTAATGAGCTGTTAAGTTTTGTTTTGTTCACATTTCCAAATTGCTGATAAAATCTGAGCACCAAATGGACGCTGTAACAGCTTGACTGGACCCCTGTGAACTATGGAGCAGAAATTATAAACTTTGAGTTGCATAACGGTTGAAATAAGATATTAAATCGGACTGATTGTCGTTCCTGAGAGTCTAATCAGTGACTTTTTATTGCCAGAGTTCACATAGCTGTAAAACATGATGATCTGCAGCCATCTGAAGACAGATTTTCATTGGTGTGTTTGACTGAAAACTGCCCGGGAACACAGATTATTGGCACCGAGCAGAAGAAACTCTGCAGAATCAAAAGTACGGGCCAAGTCCTGTGTTGTAGATGAGTGAGGAATAACTTGTGTAGTCATACGGTCTCATCTACGGAAACCTCGACCCAAACCAAAAGAACAAAAAGGTGAGCAAAGGGCAGCTTCTGTTTCATGTTACACCGGATCATCTGCACATCACCAGCTTGGACTTGTGATGGGAACCACTAAACTGTTATAGGAGGTTCATCTGTCATCATCACAACTGATATAAGAGATATAACAGAGCCTACAGGGATTGATTACGCCTCAACAATGGTCCCACAAAACCAGCACGGTATAGGGATCACTGAACTGTTATTAGAGGATCATCCACCCTTATTAAGTCTGATATAAGAGATATATAGAGCCTACAGAGAATCATTAAACCTCAACAATGGTCCCACAAAACCAGCATGGACTTGTGAAGGGAACCACTGAACTGTTTTTGGGAGGTTCATCCATCTCCCATCAATTCTGATATAAGAGATATAAGGAAGCCTACAGGGAATCCTTACACCCCAACAATGGTCCTACAAAACCAGCATGGACTTGTGATGGGAACCACTAAACTGTTATAGGAAGTTCATCCGTCCTTATCAAGTCTGATATAGGAGATATAATGGTGACCACAGGCAATCATTACACCTCAACAATGGCCCCACAAAACCAGCATGTGATAGGAACCGCTGAACTGTAATAGGAGGTTCATCCGTCCCCATCAAGTCTAATATAAGAGATATAATGGCGCCTACAGGGAATTGTTAAATCTCAACAATGGTCCTACAAAACCAG
This sequence comes from Aquarana catesbeiana, assembly GCF_042186555.1. Classification (NCBI taxonomy): domain Eukaryota; kingdom Metazoa; phylum Chordata; class Amphibia; order Anura; family Ranidae; genus Aquarana; species Aquarana catesbeiana. Next base: position 16,291,335 of record NC_133331.1, read on the forward strand.
CACGGTATAGGGATCACTGAACTGTTATTGGAGGTTCATCCACCCTTATTAAGTCTGATATAAGAGATATATAGAGCCTACAGCGAATCATTAAACCTCAACAATGGTCCCACAAAACCAGCATGGACTTGTGAAAGGAACCACTGAACTGTTTTTGGGACGTTCATCTATCTCCTATCAATTCTGATATAAGAGATATAAGGAAGCCTACAGGGAATCCTTACACCCCAACAATGGTCCTACAAAACCAGCATGGACTTGTGATGGGAACCACTAAACTGTTATAGGAAGTTCATCCGTCCTTATCAAGTCTGATATAGGAGATATAATGGTGACCACAGGCAATCATTACACCTCAACAATGGTCCCACAAAACCAGCATGGGATAGGAACCGCTGAACTGTAATAAGAGGTTCATCCGTCCCCATCCGTCCCCATCAAGTCTAATATAAGAGATATAACGGCGCCTACAGGGAATTGTTAAATCTTAACAATGATCCTACAAAACCAGCATGGACTTGTGATGGGAACCACTAAACTGTTATAGGAAGTTCATCCGTACTTATCAAGTCTGATATGAGATATAATGGAGCCTACATGGAATCATTACACCCCAATAGAAGGCTTTACTATCAGCAGGTACTACTAATGATGGTAGTGCTGCTCACGGCTTTGGTACAATGGATAGGGTTGTGAGTGAGACCCCTTGCAAATCAGTGAAAGGTAAAGTATGACATTTTAAACCACCCCAGAAATTCCTTTGATAGAAGAATTATATCCAAGATGATGGTGACACCAATTCAAGAAGAATTTCACAAGTGTTACCTGTAGCTGAGCGCCCTATTACCTCAGTTCACATTCCATGGGCAGGTTCAGTCTATGTATTATGTAAGCTGAAATATATATCCCTATAGAGTTCTACAAAGACGAGAACCCCAAATCAAACAATGGTGATAAGACGAGAAGAGGGAGGACAGAATGTGAACTGTGAGAAGAAGATAGATTAGCTGCATGGTTTTCAAAAGGGACTTCATGTAATTATAATTTACAAATAGGACAGAAGGAGCCCCCAGCACACTTCCAAGTCAGCCAGCAAAAAATGAACTAATCTTTAAGGGTTTTTAGATGATTGGAGGCAGGGTGGGGTTTATGATCATGTGACAGCCATGTTTGGCTGTCACAGCGGTCACATGATCAGAAAGCTCCCAATCACAAGTAGCGATCGGGAGCTTTCCGTTAGCCTGCCGGTAACTGTGCTGGGAGCGTGCAGGGTGCGCACTCTTGGCACAGCTGTATTTATATTCTGGTACACAAATATGTGGCCGCTTGGTGTCAAGGCCCACCAGCTAAGAGCCATATTTGCGTACTATTGGCACCAAGAGGTTAAAGAAGAATTCCAGGTATAGACATTTTATACATAGTTACACTGTTCCAGCTTGGACCAACGTCACTTTACAGTCCCTTGAAAAAGTATTCATACCTCTTGAAATTTTCCACATTTTGTCATGTTACAACCAAAAACGTAAATGTATTTTATTGGGATTTTATGTGATAGACCAACACAAAGTGGCACATAATTGTGAAGTGGAAGCAAAATGAAAATGGTTTTCAAAATTCTTTACAAATAAATATGTGAAAAGTGTGGCGAGCATTTGTATTCAGCCCCCTTTACTCTGATACCCCTAACTAAAATCTAGTGGAACCAATAGCCTTTAGAAGTCACCTAATTAGTAAATAGAGTCCACCTGTGTGTAATTTAATGTCAGTATGAGGCCGGGTTCACACTTGTACGACAAACGCTCCAACTTTGGGAGCTCTTGTCGCAAGACGTGTGAAAATCAATGTTTCTCTATGGGAGCCGTCTTAACTGGTCCGACACAAGTCGGTCCAACTTTGAAAATGCTCCCTGCACTACTTTGGTCCGACTTTGATCCTACTTCAGCTCATTGAATATCACTGAAGTCGGATCAAAGTCGGATCGCCGTCTTCTCGCTCTTTTGCTGGGTCTTCTCCGCTGTCTTCTCCCTCTGTTCTTCTTCCAATGTTGACTCAACAGTATTTTCCGCTCCAATGCTGGGTGCGCTTTGTGCCACTACTTATATTGGCATGGGGCGGGGCCACCGGGTGACATCATCCGGAGGCCCGCCCTTTATGACGTCACCTCCTGGGGTATGCTGGGCGGTGACGTCATAAGGGGCGGGCCTCTGGTGACCCTGCCTCATGCCAATATAAGTAGTGGCACCCAGCATTAGAGTGGGAGAGAGCACCGAGTCAATGTTGGAAGAAGAATAGAGGGAGAAGACCCAGCAAAAGAGCAAGAAGACAGCAGGCAAGACCCGGCAGAGGCAGAAGACAGCGGTCAGGGGGAGAAGAACCGGAGAGGGCTAGAAGACATCAGCGGAGAGCGGAAAAGACCTGGAGAGGGGAGAAGAACCAGTAGAGGCAGAAGACATCAGCAGGGGAGGCAGAAGAGCCGGAGAGGAGAGAAGAAGTTGGAAGATACGCCGGAGCTGCCTTATAATAAATTACCTCAAAAACCTGTGTACTGTGTTTTATTTTTGACACTTTTTTTTAGGTGAATGGGTAGGGGTACAATGTACCCCATACTCATTCACATATAGGATGGGGGGCCGGGATCTGGGGGCCCCCTTGTTAAAGAGGGCTTCCAGATTCTGATAAGCCCCCCACTCGCAGACCCCCACAACCAACGGCCAGGGTTGTTGGGAAGAGGCCCTTGTCCTCATCAACATGGGGACAAGGTGCTTTGGAGGAGAGGGGGCACAGGGCCCCCCTCCCCCAAAGCACCCACCCCCCCAGGTTGAGAGCATGCGGCCTGGTACAGTTCAGGAGGGGGAACTCACTTGTCCCCATCCCCTTTCCTGACCTGCTGGGCTGTGTGCTCAGATAAGTGTCTGGTATGGATTATGGGGGGGACCCCCATGTCAAAAAAAACGGGTAAAAATCCATACTGAAGGGCCTGGTATGCTCTTGGAGGGGGAACCCATGCTGCTTTTCTTTTATTTGGCGTGGAGTTCCCCCTAAAGATTCATACCAGACACAATGCCTGGTATTGTCGGGGATCAAAGTCGGATCCCTGTTTGGAAGTTGGACGCATGTTGGACTTCAAATCGCAGGGCAAAGTCGGATCCAAAGTGGTACGACTGTCGTGTCGTACCAATGTGAACAGCCCTCAGAGGTTTGTTGGAAAATCTTAGTGAACAAACAGCATCATGAAGGCCAAGGAACAAACCAGACAAACCAGACAAGTCAGGGATAAAGTTGTGGAGAAGTTTAAAGCAGGGTTAGGTTATAAAAAAAATATCCCAAGCTTTGCACATCTCATGGAGCTCTGTTCAATCCATCATCCAAAAATGGAAAGAGTATGGCACAACTGCAAACCTACCAAGACATGGCCGTCCCTCTAAACTGACAGGCCAGGCAAGGAGAGCATTCATCAGAGAAGCAGCCAAGAGGTCCATGGTAACTCTGGAGGAGCTGCAGAGATCCACAGCTCAGGTGGGAGAACCTGTCCACAGGACAACTATTAGTTGTTCACTCCTCAAATCTGGCCTTTATGGAAGAGTGGCAAGAAGAAGCCATCATTGACAGAAAGCCATAAGAAGACCCGTTTGCAGTTTTTGAGAAGCCATGTGGGGGACACAGCAAACATGTGGAAGAAGGTGCTATGGTCAGATGAGACCAAAATTGAACATTTTGGCCTAAAAGCAAAACGCTATGTGTGGCGGAAAACATACACAATGTGTGGCGGGGAAAACACCATCCCCACCGTGAAACATGGTGGTGGCAGCATCAGGTTGTGATGCTTTTCTTCAGCAGGGACAGGGAAGCTGGTCAGAGTTGATGGGAAGATGGATGGAGCCAAATACAGGGCAATCTTAGAGGAAAACCCATAAGAGTCTGCAAAAGACTTGAGACGGGGCGGAGGTTCACCTTCCAGCAGGACAATGGCCCTAAACATACAGCCAGAGCTACAATGGAATGGTTTAGATCAAAGCATATTCATGTGTTAGAATGGCCCAGTCAAAGTCCAGACCTAAATCCAATTGAGAATCTGTGGCAAGACTTGAAAATTGCTGTTCACAGACGCTCTCCATCCAATCTGACAGAACTTGAGCTATTTTACAAAGAAGAATGGGCAAAAATGTCCCGCTCTAGATGTACAAAGCTGGTAGAGACATCCCCAAAAAGACTTGCAGCTGTAATTGCAACGAAAGGTGGTTCTACAAAGTATTGACTCCGGGGGGGCGCCATACAAATGCCCCCCCACACTTTTCACATATTTATTTGTAAAAAAAAATTGAAAACCATTTATCATTTTCCTTTCACTTCACAATTATGTGTCACTTTGTGTTGGTCTATCACATAAAATCCCAATAAAATACATTTATGTTTTTGGTTGTAACATGACAAATTGTGGTAATTTCAACAGCTATGAATACTTTTTACACTGTATACAGTATATACCAGTGATGGCGAACCTTGGCACCCTAGATGTTTTGGAACTACATTTCCCATGATGCTCAACTACACTGCAGAGTACATGAGCATCATGGAAAATGTAGTTCCAAAACATCTGGGGTACCAAGGTTCGCCATCACTGGTATATACTGTATACAGTGTAAAAAGTATTCATAGCTGTTGAAATTACCACAATTTGTCATGTTACAACCAAAAACATAAATGTATTTTATTGGGATTTTATGTGATAGACCAACACAAAGTGACACATAATTGTGAAGTGAAAGGAAAATGATAAATGGTTTATACCATACCTGGTCAATGTCCCAGGAAACTGGATATCACTGAAGTAGGCATCAGCACTACACCACTGCTACTACACCACTACGGCACCATTACTACACTGCTACTACACCGTTACTACAGTGATCTCCACTAGCTTCTGGGTCTTGTGCTGAGCGGCTGGCCTAATGTATTCTGAATATAGGAGCTCAGCAGATCAGCACAGGTGCCATTCAGTGAATGTTCTGCAGGTATATTATTTCTTGTGAGGGTTCCCTGAGACCTGAACGTAATTACAAGGGTGATAGGAAGGTTGAGGAAGGCTGATTAAGAGTATAAAAAACAATAGTTAATGAAATGCAGGTTTCCATTATTCCCATAAAGTAGCATGTGTGCATGAGGAAAGAAGCAGTGCATTGACGTGATAAATAACTTTTACAAACCTGCATGTCACTCCTAAGAGGGATCAGATGTCTTACAGTATAAATATATAATAATAATTGTGATGTGTAAGGACATGGTATGTATTAATATTCCTCTTGACACTTTCTATTGCAGGACACCTAAAAAGCAAACCATGCCATAACAACACATCAAGATAATAATTTTCCGTATATTTATATCTAATAAAACTTTCTACAGTGTGAAGAACTAGGCTGGCTGGACCATCTACAGACATGGAGTACGGTTCTAGCCGGTGAATTAGGTAAAAGGTGACATGACAGCACGGTTCTGTAGGTTCTGCAATAAAATAGGGTTACTTACTTGTTACTGATGTTCTCCACAGATCTACTCTTTAGCACTTCCGTGGACCCGGTTAGGACTGATGCTGTACAATTTCAGCAGTGTAAGATTGGACGTATGTGTCCGCCAGCATCAGCCCCTTTTCCCCAATCGCGTGGATCCCATGCCTTCAGTTTCACCTTTGACCGGCTGTTGGACCAAGGGGATCTGAAGATAAAGTGGAGTATGTTGGGTAAGTGCAGGTTTGTAGAGATGATCAATGCAGAGAACATCAGTCACAAGTCATTAGAGAATGGGAGAGGTGAGCAACTCTATGTAGAGGAAAGATCACATCATTCACAGCACTGCTTGTATCTCATTTATGGCGATATCTGCAAACAAGTCTAAAAAAAACTTTCTTCTATCTTTTGGCAGAAAAAAAAGTTAAATATTCAGATTCTGTATTGTACCAAATTTCAAGATAATGCTTTCTATAGTTTGTAGCAGCAAACCGTTCAGATCTACAAATGTAGCTTCTATGTCACATATATCAAACACAAGGTCCGTGGGCCGAATCTGGCCCACCAGGTCTTGTCATGTGGCCCTCAGCCCCAGTTTCGCAGCCAGGATGTGGCTGAACTCCATTCTGCAATCTCTGGCTCTCACCCGCCACTCCCCGCTGTCACTTGTAAACACAGAAGTCCTCTGTGTTTACCAGTACGCACTCACGGTGGGGACAGATCTCCAGAGGGAGAGAGGGAACAATCTGCAAGGCGTGCCCCCTACACAGGAAGGTACTGGAGCCAAGCCAGGTAGGAGAGAGAGAGGTGCAAGGAAGTTTTGGGGTAGGGTGGGGTGGGGGGTTTGTGGTTGCACACCCTGCACTCTCTACATGACACACCCCTGAACGCTGCACTCTGTACACAGCACACCCCTAAACCCTGCATTCTGTACATAGCGCACTCCTGAACTCTGCACTCTGTACACAGCGCACCTCTAAACCCAGGATTCTACATAGCACACTCCTGAACTCTGCACTCTGTACACAGCGCACCCCTAAAGCCAGCACTCTGTACATAGCGCACTCCTGAACTCTGCACTTTGTATGTGGCATAATCCTGAAATCTGCACTTTATATGTAGCATAATCCCCAGCTCTACACTCTGTATGTAATGCAATCCTGAACCCTGCACTCTGTACATAGTGCACCCCAGATACAAATGGCTCTTTGAGGACAACCATACTGCTGAGGCGGCCCTCAATGAAATTGAGTTTGACACCCCTGCTCTATATGATGGTGTCTCGGATCCTCAGGTTTGGAGGGTTGCCGAAAATAAGTAACCTATCTGATCCAAAATATTTGTGTGGAAGGGTTATATCCTCTGTCATAGTTACATAGTTACATAGTTACATAGTTAGTAAGGTTGAATAAAGACACCAGTCCATCCAGTTCAACCTGAGTGAGTGTGGGTGCGTGTCTACAATCATCCCTATTTATTTAAGGTACCCATATAGCGCCGCCAATTCACGCAGCACTACACACATACATCGTACACCCACATCGGTCCCTACCCTCAAGGAGCCCACAATCCAAGGTCCCCAACTCACATTTATATACTAGAGCCAATTTTTTTGAACAGAAGCCAATTAACCTAACAGCATGTCTTTGGAGTCAGATGTCAGATTTGTATGACTTGTATCATGGTAAAGGTGGACTATTAGTCTTATGTGCCTGTGTGGTAATTCTGAACCAAGAGAAGTGAGACGTGGTTCTGATGGATATACAATGAAGTGAGTCCTCCTTCAAAGAAGCCAATACGCAATGAAGGTATAGTGTAGGTGGACCTTGTTCTGGTCCTACGCTGCTACCTCTCCGTTTATAAAAAGAGCGCTCAGCAAATGACAGACTATGGGTGGGTGTTAAGGAGCAACTAGCACAAAAGTTCATATCTCTCAGAGGTCTTTGTGAGATGCTTTTTGGTGAAGAGCACGAAGTAAATCCATTGCGTTGTGGAGGAAAGGCCTCCCCTTCCTCAGGGCTGGTGCAGGAGATGTAATGGAAATCACAATGAGATGCAATAGACCAATATTAGGGCTACAGAATGTCTGTCAGATGCTAACGGTATTACAAATTGCCGGCTTGGTTTGTATTGATGTTAAGATTTGACAGTCCAGCCCTGAGGAAGGGGGTGGTCTTTACCCAAAAAGCTTTGGATTTACTTGATGCTGTTAACCAATAGGCATTTCAAAAAGACCTCTGAGTGACATAACCTTTTGTATTGGATGCTCCTCTAAACCACCACAGAGTATCCTAGGTAGGTTGTCATTTGTGATAGTTTGTGGAGATTAGCAGGCAGCTTCTGGTCTTAGGAACCCTTTTGAACGATCACAGTGAAATCACGAAGGAAGGTTGAAGGACAAAAGCACCACTCCATTGGTAGATGTTCAGACTACATTTTGTCCAGAATACGCTTTTAATTGGAACTTATTCTGGACATCTCACAGTACAGTGCATCCTACAACCTTCCTTTAAGATTTAAATGGCTTGTACTGTGCTAAAGGTGGACTACTAAGTATGTAGTCATTTGTGATAATTTGTGGATATTAGTAGGCAGCTCCTAGTCCTAGGGACCCTTTTGAATGATTGCAGTGGAATCATGAAGGAAGGTTGAAGAACAGCATTCCATTGGTAGATATCCACAATACATTTTGTATTACAATACATTTTTGTGAAGGCAAATAGAACGTATTCCAGACATCTACCTGTAGAGTGCCATCTTCATCTTCCAACTTGCCCGGTGTCCAGAAAACTGTAACTTTCATGTATGGTTCATAAGACATCAAAGTTGAAGTTTTCTGGACACTGGGCATTCCGTCTATCCTCCCCAAGACTTCTGAATTGAAAGGACCATAAGGCTGTATGTGATATGTAGCAGCCCAAGCCCCCGATAGGTTCCACCACCACCATCTATCGTTGGTCAAGACTTACTGGAAGGGACTTCTTCCTTTTTGCACACACAATCACCCAACCATAACCATCGACTGATCCAGTCAGTCTGGCGCCATTTCCAGCACAAACCACATTGAGGAATTGTATGGTTGGCTGTGTCTCCATAGGGGAGATTGGCTCTCACATTGGCTAGTACAGGAAGGGGAGAGCTAAAATGTTTGCCAGAACAGGAATATGGGGGAAATGTCCTAATGGGGATATCTGGAGGTGAATAGCTAGGATTTGCCCTCAATTTCTGGAAATATCTTCTCTCTTTCTGTCTACAGGGGCCAAGCTTTCCAAGCATTTACCGAAAGATGACAGCGGTCACTACACGTTGGTCACTACCAACATGAGCTGCATTAATGAACCCATCTCTATTGCTATCTCTACTCAACTCTGCAATTAAAATGCAATGCGGCAGCTATATCAATTATCAATGCTTTTATACCAATTTACCACATTGATTTACAGTAAATAATCAGAAGAAATCAAATCAACTGAACTGAAGACTGAAAATGATGAGAATCAGTTGTTAGATTTAAGATATGAAGGGTACCTAGAAAAATTAGATGAGAATTGCTGAAAAACAATCAGGAGGAGTGACCATCTCATCTCATTGCAATAATTTCTCTATTTGTGTTCATCTCTCTATTTGTGATAATTTCTCCCTACTTGCATCATTTTCTCTATTTGCAGCAATTTCTCTATTTGTGTCAATTTCTCTATTTGCAGTAATTTCTCTATTTTCAGAAATTTCTCTATTTGTGGTATTTTCTCTATTTACGGTAATTTCTCTATTTGTTGTAATTTCTCTATTTGCAGTAATTTCTCTATTTTCAGAAATTTCTCTATTTGTGGTCATTTCTCTATTTGCGGTATATTCTCTATTTGTGGTAATTTCTCGATTTGCGGTAATTTCTCTATTTGCGGTATATTCTCTATTTGTGGTATTTTCTCTATTTGTGGTAATTTCTCTATTTGTGGTAATTTCTCTATTTGTGGTATTTTCTCTATTTGCGGTAATTTCTCTATTTGCAGTAATTTCCCTATTTGCGCCAATCTCTCTATTTGTGGTATATTCTCTATTTGTGGTAATTTCTTTATTTGAGGTATTTTCTCTATTTGTGGGAATTTTTTTATTTGTGGCGTTTTCTCTATTTGTGGTATTTTCTCTATTTGCAGTAATTTCTCTATTTGTGGTCATTTCTCTATTTGCGGTATATTCTCTATTTGTGGTAATTTCTCTATTTGCGGTAATTTCTCTATTTGCGGTATATTCTCTATTTGTGGTATTTTCTCTATTTGTGGTAATTTCTCTATTTGTGGTATTTTCTCTATTTGCGGTAATTTCTCTATTTGCAGTAATTTCCCTATTTGTGCCAATCTCTCTATTTGTGGTATATTCTCTATTTGTGGTAATTTCTTTATTTGAGGTATTTTCTCTATTTGTGGGAATTTTTTTATTTGTGGCGTTTTCTCTATTTGTGGTATTTTCTCTATTTGCAGTAATTTCTCTATTTGTGGTAATTTCTCTATTTGCAATAATTTCTCTATTTGCTGTAATTTCTCTACGTGTGGTAATTTCTCTATTTGCGGTATATTCTCTATTTGTGGTAATTTCTCTATTTGTGGTATTTTCTGTATTTGCGATAATTTCTCTATTTGCAGTAATTTCCCTATTTGCGCCAATCTCTCTATTTGTGGTATATTCTCTATTTGTGGTAATTTCTTTATTTGAGGTATTTTCTCTATTTGTGGGAATTTTTTTATTTGTGGCGTTTTCTCTATTTGTGGTATTTTCTCTATTTGCAGTAATTTCTCTATTTGTGGTCATTTCTCTATTTGCGGTATATTCTCTATTTGTGGTAATTTCTCTATTTGCGGTAATTTCTCTATTTGCGGTATATTCTCTATTTGTGGTATTTTCTCTATTTGTGGTAATTTCTCTATTTGTGGTATTTTCTCTATTTGCGGTAATTTCTCTATTTGCAGTAATTTCCCTATTTGTGCCAATCTCTCTATTTGTGGTATATTCTCTATTTGTGGTAATTTCTTTATTTGAGGTATTTTCTCTATTTGTGGGAATTTTTTTATTTGTGGCGTTTTCTCTATTTGTGGTATTTTCTCTATTTGCAGTAATTTCTCTATTTGTGGTAATTTCTCTATTTGCAATAATTTCTCTATTTGCTGTAATTTCTCTACGTGTGGTAATTTCTCTATTTGCGGTATATTCTCTATTTGTGGTAATTTCTCTATTTGTGGTATTTTCTGTATTTGCGATAATTTCTCTATTTGCAGTAATTTCCCTATTTGCGCCAATCTCTCTATTTGTGGTATATTCTCTATTTGTGGTAATTTCTTTATTTGAGGTATTTTCTCTATTTGTGGGAATTTTTTTATTTGTGGCGTTTTCTCTATTTGTGGTAATTTCTCTATTTGTGGTATTTTCTCTATTTGCAGTAATTTCTCTATTTGCAGTATATTCTCTATTTGTGGTAATTTCTCTATTTGCAGTATATTCTCTATTTGTGGTAGTTTCTCTATTTGCGGTCATTTCCCTATTTGTGGAAATTTTTCTATTTGTGGTTTTTCTCTATTTGAGGTCATTTCTCTAGTTGAGGTAATTTCTCTATTAGCAATAATTTCTCTATTTGCTGTAATTTCTCTACGTGTGGTAATTTCTCTATTTGCGGTATTTTCTCTGTTTGCGGTCATTTCTCTATTTTTGGGAATTGTTTTATTTGTGCTGTTTTCTCAATTTGCAGTCATTTCTCTAGTTGCACTAATTTCTTTGTTCATGGTATTTTCTCTATTTGTGGTATTTTCTCTATTTTTGGTAATTCTCTATTTGTGAAATAAGAGCGGCAAGGATGTGGAATTCCCTTCCACAGGCGGTGGTCTCAGCGAGGAGCATCAATAGTTTCAAAAAACTATTAGATAAGCACCCGAATGACCGCAACATACAGGGATATACAATGTAATACTGACAAATAATCACACATAGGTTGGACTTGATGGACTCGTGTCTTTTTTCAACCTACTATGTAACTATGGTGTTTTCCCTATTTGTGGTGATTTCTCTATTTGCGGTATTTTTCCCATTTGCGGTATTTACTCTATTTGTGGTAATTTCTCTATTTGCGGTATTTTTCCCATTTGCGGTATTTTCTCTATTTGTGGTAATTTCTCGATTTGCAGTATTTTTTCTATTTGCGGTATTTTCTCGATTTGCAGTAATTTCTCTATTTGCGGTATTTTCTCTATTTGTGGTAATTTCTCTATTTGCGGTAATTTCCCTATTTGTGGTATTTTCTCTATTTGCAGCAATCTCTATATTTGTGGTAATTTCACTATTTGCGGAATTTTCTCTATTTGCCGTCATTTCTCTATTTCTCTCCTTTTTCCCGTAATTTATCTACTTGCGGTAATTTCTCTATTTACGAAATTTTCTCTATCTGTAGAAATTTTCTCTATTGCAGGATTTTTCTCTATTTGCCGTAACTTCTCTATTTGCCATGATTTCTCTATTTGCCATAATTTCTCTATTTGCCATGATTTCTCTATTTGTGATTTTTTTTCTCTATTTGCGGAATTTTTCTCTATTTGCGGAATTATTCTTTATTTGCGGGATTTTTCTCTATTTGCGGGATCTTTCTCAGGAGAGAGCCAGCATGACTAAGTGTAAGATGAAAGATGCAAGTGTTTTAATTTCAGCAGTTGTCGGTTGTGTTATTTATCATGATTCAGATTCTGCTCTGAAAACAACATGCTGTTTGTGCTGTAGGAAGCAGAGCGTGCGTTCTAAAGCAAATATTAGCATTCAGCGAACGTTGCTGGTTCCTGCTGCCAGAAGAGTGATTTGTGAGTTCATTAGTCAAGTAATAACCATTGGCTTTGGGATCCCCGTCCAACCATAAAGTAGAAATGGGAAGTTCTCGGGTTTAGGAGTAGATGACAGATAAAACTCAACAGATCTTAGGTCTGCATCCCGCCACGTTCACTGAGAGATAGATGGATCTGGCTGAGGACCTTAGTGGGCAGAAACATCACTCTGTAAATGACGTGAGACGAAAGATAAACTGATGAGTGGGATGGATGGAACGCGTCGTGCTGTATACAAGAACACAACCTTCTATGAGGAGGTGAGTTGCCATCTTGATAAAGGAAGGCCCGTAGACGTGGTGTATCTGGATTTTGCAAAAGCATTTGACACAGTTCCCCATAAACGTTTACTGTACAGAATAAGGTCCGTTGGCATGGACCATAGGGTGAGTACATGGATTGAAAACTGGCTACAAGGGCAAGTTCAGAGGGTGGTGATAAATGGGGAGTACTCGGAATGGTCAGGGGTGGGTAGTGGGGTTCCCCAGGGTTCTGGGCTGGGACCAATCCTATTTAATTTATTCATAAACGACCTGGAGGATGAGATAAACAGTTCAATCTCTGTATTTGCAGACGATACTAAGCTAAGCAGGGCAATAACTTCTCCGCAGGATGTGGAAACCTTGCAAAAAGATCTGAACAAATTAATGGGGTGGGCGACTACATGGCAAATGAGGTTCAATGTAGAAAAATGTAAAATAATGCATTTGGGTGGCAAAAATATGAATGCAATCTATACACTGGGGGGAGAACCTCTGGGGGAATCTAGGATGGAAAAGGACCTGGGGGTCCTAGTAGATGATAGGCTCAGCAATGGCATGCAATGCCAAGCTGCTGCTAATAAAGCAAACAGAATATTGGCATTAAAAAGGGGATCAACTCCAGAGATAAAACGATAATTCTCCCGCTCTACAAGACTCTGGTCCGGCCGCACCTGGAGGATGCTGTCCAGTTCTGGGCACCAGTCCTCAGGAAGGATGTACTGGAAATGGGGCGAGTACAAAGAAGGGCAACAAATCTAATAAAGGGTCTGGAGGATCTTAGTTATGAGGAAAGGTTGCGAGCACTGAACTTATTCTCTCTGGAGAAGAGACGCTTGAGAGGGGATATGATTTCAATATACAAATACCGTACTGGTGACCCCACAATAGGGATAAAACTTTTTTGAAGAAGAGAGTTTAACAAGACTCGTGGCCACTCATTAAAATTAGAAGAAAAGAGGTTTAACCTTAAACTACGTATAGAGGGTTCTTTACTGTAAGAGCGGCAAGGATGTGGAATTCCCTTCCACAGGCGGTGGTCTCAGTGGGGAGCATTGATAGCTTCAAGAAACTATTAGATAAGCACCTGAATGACCGCAACATACAGGGATATATAATTTAATACTGACATATAATCACACACATAGGTTGGACTTGATGGACTTGTGTCTTTTTTCAACCTCACCTACTGTGTAACACTGGACACGCATCCTTAACATAGTATTAAACACAAAAAGTAAACCCTAAGTTCCACCCAAAAACTATGAAATTATTTTTTATGTACCCCAATTTCTACATTTTAAAGCCTCCTCTTTTCCTCCTCCGGAAGGTGGCTTGTGGACTGCAGTTGGAATGCTGGTACTGTGCCCATCTGGCACATGTGTAGTAGAGGCCGCTGGTGCCATTTGAACAGCACATGCAGAGTAGGGGCCACTAGTGCTATCTGACCAACACATGCACAGCAATGGCCGCTGGTTTTATCTGACCAGCATATGCTCAGTAGGGGCCACTGGTGTCATCTGACCTACACATGCACAGTAGGGGCCACTGGTGCTATCTGACCAACATATGCACAGTAATGGCCGCTGGTTTCATCTGACCAGCACATGCACAGTAGGGGCCACTGGTGCCATTTGACCAGTACATGCAGAGTAGTGGCCACTGGTGCCATTTAACTAGCACATATGCAGTAGGGGCCACTGGTGTCACCTGACCTACAAATGCATAGAAGGGGCCGTTGGTGCCATCTGACCAGCACATGCACAATAAGGGGCCGCTGGTGCCATTTGACCAGTACATGCAGAGTAGGGGCCACTGGTGCCATTTAACTAGCGCATGTGCAGTAGGGGCCACTGGTGCCCTCTGACCAACACATCCAAAGTAATGATCACTGGTTCCATGTGACCAGAACATGTACAGTAGGGGCCACTGGTATCATCTGACCTACACATGCACAGTAGGGGTCATTGGTGCCATCTGACCAGAACATACAGAGTAGGGGCCACTGGTGCCATCTAACCAGCACATGTGCAGTAGGGGCCACTGGTGCTACCTGACCAACACATACGCAATAATGGCTGCTGGTTCCATCTGACCAGCACATGCACAGTAGGGGCCACTGGTGCCCCCTGACCTACGTATGCGCAGTAGGGGCTGCTGGTTCCATCTGACCAGCACATGCACAGTAGGGGCCACTGGTGCCCCCTGACCTACGCATGCGCAGTAGGGGCTGCTGGTGCCATCTGACCAGCACATACACAGTAGGGGCTGCTGGTGCAATTTGACTAGCACATGCACAATAGGGGCCACTGATGCCATCTGACCAGCACATGTGCAGTTGGGGCCACTGGTGCCATCTGAGCAGCACATGCACAGTAGGGGCTAATGTCTTTCTGAACTCTGACGCTGTGTCCAGCCAGTGCATGTGTAGTTGGGGGGCCACTGGCCCTGTGCCCATCCAGGGCATGCCCAGTACTAAACACAGTACTGCACATGCCCAGCCAGGCACAGCACCAGATATCATTAAGACATCAGCCTCTACTGTGCATATGCTGGCCAGATAGCGTCAATAGCACCTACTGCACATGCACTAGCCTGACAGAGCCAGCAGGCCCTACGGTGCATGTGCCAGGCACAATATCAGACAGATGAAAGGCAGCGCCCCCTACTATACATGTGCTGACCAGACATAGCACCAACAGAACCTACAGCGGAACTGTTCTACAAGCAAGGCACCAAGAGGTGGGGGCACACACATTAGGGTGGCACCAGGGAGACAAAGGAGGCATCCTATAGGCAGAAATTCAACAGATAAACTTTCATAGGCTGGAAATGACGTGAAAACTGCGCACAACTGGGGAGAGGAAGCAATGGTGGCAGAAGCTGAGTGGCTACATTTATTCATTACCATTAACCAGGAAAAATATGACATTGTCAATCCGCTCTATTTGTCCGGGAAGATCCTTTTTACATGATTGGATGAACACAGCTCCACCTTATTTACAAAGCTCTATAAAGATTTATTTTACAAAATTAACATTGTCTTCCCCTTTGGTAAATGACCCCCTGTGTGGTTTTAGAGTAGATTAAACTCCACCCCCTTGTAATGTATATAAGTTATATATTAGAGTCTGACCATCTATCCTAAATTCTGTGTATATATTATATAGAGATAAAGAATGATTTGCATTGGTGAGGGACTCATTTCTTATCATCTGTCGTCTCAAAGCCAATGACCTCCGTCCCACATTACAAGGTGTTCTGCAGAGTCACAAAGACAATATTGATATACTGCTGGTGTGTGCGAGAGAACATAAAAACTGAAGTACGTTAATGTTCATAGTACAGGACATGGTGTACACATCTTGTATGGCACATTTTCCTTGTAGGCGGTCCACGGCTCCTATTGGGAAATTCTGCCACTATGTGTGGGGGAGGGGTGGGATCTCTGTTTGGTTATTTTTGTCATGTGAAGTTGAAGACCAGAAAAAAACACCAAACAAATGTATTATGAATCAGAATCCTGAGACGTTTGGCGCTCTTCTTGGCTCATCTACATGTCGACTTCTCAAGTTGGGTGAGCCCAGAGCTCCACAGGGGCCCCAGATATTGAGAAGGAGAAGGATCTGTGTCCAGTGTCTCCATTGTACTTTTCCTTGGTTTTGTTGTCTCCACTGTGGAGATTCTCCTGCAATTCAAAGTGAAAACATTTGGAGACAAGATTGGCGATGTAGCTCAGGGCTGAGTTATGAATGGCTTTGTATGTTGTTAGTTTTTTTTATTTAATTCACTGGGGAATTAGAAGCCAGTGGAGGAATTGGCAGAGGGGGTGGAGTACACTGAGTGGAGGCCAGTGGAGAGATTGGTAGAGAGGGGTGGAGGACAATGAGTAAAAGCCAGTGGAGGGATTGGTGATAGGGTTGGGGGACACTGAGTGGAGGCCAGTGGAGGGATTGGTGGAGGGGGTGGAGGACACTGAGTGGAGACCAGTGGAGAGATTGGTAAAGGGGGGCGGAGTACACTGAGTGGAGGCCAGTGGAGGGCTTGGTAGAGAGGGGTGGAGGAAACTGAATGGAGGCCAGTGGAGGGATTGGTAGAGAGGGGTGACGGGGTACACTGAGTAGAGGCCAGTGGAGGGATTGGTAGAGAGGAGTGGAGGTCAGTGGAGGGATTGATCGAGAGGGTGGAGTACACTGAATGGAGGCCAGTGATTGGATTGGTAGAGAGGGGTGGAGGAGACTGAATGGAAAATATTCGAGGGATTAGTAGAGAGTGGTGTATGACACTGAGTGAAGGCTAACAAAAGGATTGACAGAGAGGGGTGGCAGATACTGAGTGGTAGGGATGAGCTTCGAGTTTGAGTCGAACTCATGTTCGTCTCGAACATTGGCTGTTCGCACGTTCGCCGAACAGCGAACAATTTGGGGTGTTCGCGGCAAATTCAAAAGCAGCGGAACACCCTTTAAAAGTCTATGGGAGAAATCAAAAGTGCTAATTTTAAAGGCTTATATGCAAGTTATTGTCATAAAAAGTGTTTGGGGACCCGGGTCCTGCCCCAGGGGACATGGATC
This sequence comes from Aquarana catesbeiana, assembly GCF_042186555.1. Taxonomy (NCBI): domain Eukaryota; kingdom Metazoa; phylum Chordata; class Amphibia; order Anura; family Ranidae; genus Aquarana; species Aquarana catesbeiana. The sequence continues at coordinate 16,308,524 of NC_133331.1, forward strand.
AATGCAAAAAAAAGTTTTAAAAACGGACGTTTTTTCGGGAGCAGTAATTTTAATAATGCTTAAAGTGAAACAATAAAAGTGTAATATTCCTTTAAATTTCGTACCTGGGGGGTGTCTATAGTATGCCTGTAAAGGGGCCCATGTTTCCCGTGTTTAGAACAGTCTGACAGCAAAATGACATTTCAAAGGAAAAAAAGTCATTTAAAAGTACTAGCGGCTATTTATGAATTGCCGGTCCGACAATACACATAAAAGTTCATTGATAAAAACGGCATGGGAATTCCCCACAGGGGAACCCTGAACCAAAATTTAAAAAAAAAAATGACGTGGGGGGTCCCCCTAAATTCCATACCAGGCCCTTCAGGTCTGGTATGGATTTTAAGGGGATCCCTGCGCCAAAATTTTTTTTTTTTAAATGGCGTGGGGTCCCCCCAAAAATCCATACCAGACCCTTATCTGAGCACGCAGGGGGACCCCACGCCATTTTTTTAAAAATTTTGGCGCGGGGTTCCCCTTAAAACCCATCAATGCAGCCTCACCTGTGCCCATCAATGTAGCCTCATCTGTGCCCATCATTGCAGACTGATCAGTGCCCATAAATGTAGCCTCACCTGTGCCTATCAATGCAACGTGACCAGTTCCCATCAATGCAGCATGGCCAGTGCCCACCAATGCAGCCTCACCTGTGCCCATCATTGCAGCATGACCTGTACCCATCATTGTAGCGTGACCAGTGCTCACCAGTGCAGCCTCGCCTGTGCCCATCATTGCAGTGTGACCTGTGCCCATCAATGCAGCGTGACCAGTGCCCACCAATGCAGCCTCACCTGTGCCCATCATTGCAGCCCCGCCTGTGCCCATCATTGCAACTTGACCAGTGCCTACCAATGCAGCCCCACCTGTGTCAATCATTGTAGCGTGACCAGTGCCCACCAATGCAGACTCACCTGTGCCCATCATTGCAGCCTTGCCTGTGCCCATCATTGCAGCATGACCTGTGCCCATTATTGCAGCCTCGCCTGTGTCTATCATTGCAGCGTGATCTGTGCCCATCATTGCAGCCTCACCTGTGCCCATTATTGCAGCGTGACTTGTGCCCATCATTGCAGCGTGACCTGTGCCCACCAATGCAGCCTCACCTGTGCCCATCATTGCAGCGTGACCTGTGCCCATTAGTGCAGTCTCACCTGTGCCCATCAGTGCAGCTTCACCTGTGCCCATCATTGCAGCATGACCAGTGAGGAGGAAGAGAGAGGGCAGCCGGATCATCACAGAGCAGGAATTGCCCGCCGTAACAGCTTACATTAAAATTTCCATCCGCTCGCGATCACACACAGTCCCGCCTCCTGACCCGGTGCCTGTGACAGACAGAACGCTGGACCAATGCTGGGGTGTGTTCTGTCTGTCACAGACGCTGGGTCAGGAGGCGGGGCTGTGTGTGACGGCAATCGGACGGCAATTCAAATGTAAACTGTTACAGCGGGCAATGCCTGCTCTGTGATCTGGCCTGCTCGCCTCTTCCTCCACTCTCTCTTCCCCCAGGGGCGATCGCTGGGAGAACAACTCCCATTTAACCCCGCCTGCCCGCGGTGCCCGCTCATAGTCAGCCCACTCTTGCCAGAAATCATTTTCCAGTAGGTGAGTGGAAAATTTGAGGGCTGGGTTAGTAAGTTAGTAATGTGAGAGGAGACTGAAGGAGTAAAGTGATGAGTAGAGAGATAGATTTGGGTGTCATCAGCATAGAGATGGTACTGGAAGCCGTGGGAGGTAATGAAGTGACCAAGAGAGGAGTTGTAGATAGAGAAGAGAAGGCGTTCAACAACAGAGACTTGGGGGACCCCTACAGAAAGAGGAAGTGTAGAAGAGGAGGTAGAGTTGTAGGTGACACTGAAGGAGCGCTGTGATAGGTAGGAGAAGAACTAAGGAAAAGCAGAGTCTTGGAGAGCAAGGGGTTGGAGTTTGAAGAGGAGCGTGTGGTTAGCAGTATCAAGGGCCACAGAAAGACACACACAATGTCAGTAAGGCACGTCCACTGCTCCTTCCTCACTGGAGTTTGACAGTCATCATTTACTAAAATCCGAAGAGCTGTGCATCCTCAGCACTAAAGAACGTTCATTTTCCAATCTAAGCTCACATTGCTTAGTGAATAAGGTGAAGCTGAACACACTTCTGTCATTTTACCTTCGGGAGATTTCCCTTGCACATGTCTAGATAGTCATCATAAACAGTGTTTCACCGTATTCTCTAAGCTAAATGAGCATTCCCTTTGCCATGTGACCATTCTGTGTTGCTTTAGTAAATTGATCCCCAGTACGTCTCTTGGCAGCTCCCTATCTGGCCGGGAGAAGACAACAAACTCCTTCTATGTTTCTAGTTTAGTATATAGGACAATTTGTATGTTGGCCGCCCTTCCAGCTTTATAATTGAAGACAAAATGTTACATTAGATTTAAGAAATCCTAACAGAAACTACAGAACTATCGGAAATTATATAAAAGCTTTATCCTTATCTTCTTTGGAATAATGAGGGTCTGGACTCAGACAAAAAGTTTAAAAAGGAAACTAAATAAATAAATAAAAATGTCAAAGGAACCAATGGTCAGACAGGATGGATTTCATGGACCTCCTGGACGTTTCCTGCCATCCCTCTTCCATGTTTCTAGATTTCAGACCTTTTTATAATGTCAGGTTGGTGAAGGAATTTGAAAATTTGTGAGATCTCTATAATCAATTTGTATCAGGTTATCAATGAAGGAACATTAGCTATGTGGTACATACCCATCAAGGAGCACCATTGCATTCTTCCTCGGTCGGCCAATATTCGGGCCATAGAGATTGGCTTTGGAGTAGGTGCGGATAGACTGCAGAATGTTCTTCAGCTGAATGTAATCCTTTCCCAGCTGACTGCCATTGATTGCCCTGTTGATGAGGGTTCTGTAATTGTTGGGTTCTGTTAGAAGGATAACAATGTTATGTCATGGAACATGACTACTAAAATATCACATCTCTGACTCTGATTGTTTCTACATCTTCAGTACAACCTTCTATGGTCTGATAAGGTTATTACTGGGGGAGTCTTGGTAGATTACACTGTATGAAGAACATGAAATGCCTTTTAAAGTGCTGGTCTATTCTTATATTACTATTAAAGCAGCATTCCATTCTATGGTATTTACAGTAAGACCCCTTTCACACTGAGGAGCTTTTCAGGCGCTTTTAACGCTATAAAAAGCACCTGAAAATCTCATGAAAACCTATTTCCATTAAAATCAATTAATGCTTTCACACTGGGGCAGTGCGCTGGCAGGGCGGTGAAAAAAACACCCCTCTCCATTGAAATGAATAGAATGCTCTTCAAAAGCGCCTGAAAAGCTCTTCAAAAGCGCTCAGTGTTTTACTGGCAGTTTAGAAGCGACTCAGTGTGAAAGGGGCTTAAGTGAGCCTTCCTGTTGTCCTTTTTTGCTTAGGTTTGATTAGTCCTTGGCAAGAAGGACTTCAAGCAGCTAACACCTGTCCTGCAGCCTCCATCCTGCTAGCATAAGTCTTTTTTTTTTTTTTTTTTGCCCAACTGACCATTATCATTGAATATTAAAGTGATGGGGAATTATCCTATAGGGATAGGGTTTCAGGAATTTCCCTCATTTTAAGATTTTTGTTCTCATTTTCTGTTGCGTCTACAAAACAGGAAAGGAAAGGAAATCTTCCCAATGGGGACACAAATAGCAAAAAAAAAAAAAAAAAGATGGTTTTCAGTACCCTTTCCAAAAAAATAAAAAATGTGTATTAGCTATTGTTTAAGTTTGTTTTTTTGTACAGTATCTAGAAATGTTTTGTATTTTGTGTATTACATTTTTTAAATATTTTGTCTTAGTGTGTAATTTGCCACTTTCTTTGATCTAAAATACCTGGTAGATCCTGCCTGTTCTTTTGTCCCCCGGTGTGTGCTGACCACGGTGATCATGGCTGCTGATCCATGATATCGTGGTCAGTTTACGTGCCTCCCTCATCCCGCTGTGTGTACACAGTCTCTCCCCCTCCCTTCCTGCCTGTTATTTCCTAGTCTATGTGCGACAGCCGATCTCCTCCCTGCCCCTCCCCTCTCCTCCTGCCCCTATTCCGATGTAATACATAACACAATTACTTTTTTAGCAAGATAGTCAGTACAGTATGTCCATTTGTTAAAATTATAATCCTAAATACCTTTTTTCACAGCTCCTCTGTGCGGCCACATGACCTCCCTCTGCTAGCTGACATCATTGGGGAATCTCAGCCCCTGCCGCTGCTCTTCTTAGATCGAGGAAGGAGAGCAAAGGGAGATCATGTGGCTGCACAGAGAAGCTGTGCACAAAGGTATTTAGGATTATAATTTAAAAGAAACACACACACCGCACTTTATGTCTTGCTAAAACAGAGAGGATACAAGTAATTGTGTTATGTAATTTAATTTTAAAACCTCTTTAAGCCTAGTACACACGGGCCAAATATCGGGTGGCATCGGCAGGTCCAATAGAAACTGGGCAACATTTGGCCCCTGTATACGGCAGACGGTCTGTCAGAAGCCGGCCATTCAGCTGGCTTATGTCGTAGGGTGATGGTCAAAAAAGGTCTGCCAATTGGCTCCCGGTCAGGCCAGGACACCCCGGTCAGCATTCTCAGTCAATGGCTGAGAGCGCTGACCAGGGTGTCCTGGCGGGGGGGGGGGGGGGGGGTCAATCCCCTGTCAGAACACAATAACAGCAGGGAAGATTGCTGTACTAACATTGGATTGTTAGTACAGTAGCTCCGACCTGAGCTGTCAGTAGTGTGTACAAGGCTTTAGATGATAATCCGGTGATTAGGAGTTATTCATCATGAAATTTTCTGAGGATTCCCAGACAGTTTATTTAACTGGATGCAGTTTTCTAAAAATCCATTATAAGTCATTGTCATTTTAACAGGCGGGTGGATCTGTAGACAAGTATTACACAAATATATACAAATAACTGGCATGACCGTTTTGTTTGAGAATCTCCGTAAGAGAACCCGTTAGCAGGCAGGCAATGTACTAAGGTGTAGAAGATGTATGGATATAATCCTGAAGATAAATGAAGGATGTCTTCACAAAGGAGGAGAGTCCCAAAGCAGGTGTCTTTGATCGCATATCAGACACAATGATTATTTTCCTTGGTTTGAAGCTCTAAAACATCATTGACTTATAAGAGGATGAATGGAATGAATGTCAAATTCCCTGGGTAACCTATCCTGCCCTGATGGTGTGAAGTAAAACAACCTGACAAATGTGGAGGTGATGCTTCATGGAACTCACCAATGTATACGGCACTGAAAAGAACACGAACATGGGAAGGTGATCTGTGGAAAATGTTGCTGCTTTATGATATTTACAGATCATCACTACCAAGTAAGATGCATTTAGTTTAATGTTGGGAAAATGCTGCATTGCTTATCATTGGAAAATCTTAACCTGCCATAGTGGATTCTGTGATGTAAAATGTTGGATGGGAAAATGTAGAAGACGACATTATGATGTAGGAAGTCAAACAAAAAAAGCTGACACCTCCACTACCCTTCTACCCATAGCATAGTATAGGAAGGAGACCCATGGACAGTATAGGCAGGAGATTCACACATAGTATGGGCTGGAGATCTGTGGACAGTATGGGCAGGATATCCATGGACAGTATAGACAGGAAATTCATGGACATTATAGGTGGGAGATCCATGGACAGTATAGGATGGAGATCTGTGGACATTATAGGTGATAGAGCCATGGACGGTATTGACAGGAGATCCAAGGACAGTATAGGTGACTGATCCATGGACAGTATTGACAGGAGATCCATGGACAGTATAGATGGGAGATCCATGAACAGTATAGGCAGGAGATCCATGGACAGTATAGGTCGGAGATCCATGGACAGTAAAGGTTGGAGATCCATGGACAGTATTGGAGGGAAATCAATGGACAGTATAGACAGAAGATACATGAACGGACAGTATAGGTAGGAGATACATGGACAGTATAGGATGGAGACCTGTGCACATTATAGGTGATAGAGCCATGGACAGTATTGACAGAAGATCCAAGGACAGTATAGGTGACGGAACCATGGACAGTATTGACAGGAGATCCATGGACAGTATAGATGGGAGATCCATGAACAGTATAGGCAGGAGATCCATGGACAGTATAGGTCGGAGATCCATGGACAGTATTGGAGGGAAATCAATGGACAGTATAGACAGAAGATACATGGACAGACAGTATAGGTAGGAGATACATGGACAGTATAGGCAGGGGATACATGGACAGTATAGGCAGGAGATCCATGGACAGTATAGACAGGAGATACGTGGACAATGTAGACAGGAGATACATGGACAATATAAACAGGAGACACATAGACAGTATAGACAGGAGATCCGTAGACAGTATAGGAGAATATGGATGGACAGTATAGGCGGACAGTACATGGCATCATCCCACCCTGCCTTGTTGCTAGAATGTTGCTGAGACACTCCCAGCTGATTCAAAACCACTTATGAGCTTTTTACTGTTGCAGTAGCTTTGATCTCAGCGATGCTACAATGGAGGAGATAGAGGAGCACACATATGTGGGGATTTGCTCACTCCTGTGATGGTGAAGGGTGAGCAGTAATAGCTTAGAGTGTCTTAGTAACGTCCTAGTAACAAGGCAGAATGGGATGATGCCCTCTCTGGGCGTTTTTTAACCAGGCTTCGGGAGAAACATAAATGGCCTTTAGCAGGAGCATTATTCAACTTTGGTCAAAGCTGCACAGCTTGTTTATATCTACAGGCGCCCCTTACCAGTGTAGAATGTTTTTGGTAAGTTGAACTAATCCTTTAAACCAAAAGTGTCCAGAAATGAGCTATTACTGTAAATATCTTGGTCTTGAATACAATGTAGACAACATTCGTCATTAGGAGGAAAAAAACAATTAAACAATAAAGGAACTTGGACGGTAACGCTGGCTTTCAGATGAAGTTTGGGTCTTGGAAGAGAAGTTTGGTGTCTCCATTACAAATTCATAAATAAGATGCTATCTAGAAGGAAGGTCAGGACACAAGGAAGGAGGCTCGGCCTCTTGCACTCACCATTTCCCAATTCCCATGAAATGTTGTACTTCTTGCTGGCGCTGTATTTCAGTAAACTGAGCACACTGGAGCTGTTCCAGGAATTATCTGAGTTTCGCCGAAGAGCATTAAGTCCAAAAATCAGATGAAGTCCAGAGCAGTCAACAAAGTTATAGAGTTTGTCAAGAGACCTGGCTGGGAGGAAACAAAGAGCTTGTAAGGCGTACGAGCATTTCCATAGAAAACCGACAGTCATTCACAGACATGAGAAGAAGATTACATGTATTAGATCTGCCTTCGCTCCTGGTAATGTCTTCCACTCAGGAACTTATTTATTGGACCTTCCACAGTAAATGGTATTCCAGTATTGCCACGTGTTGAGTCCACTATATACTTTATATATGATAAGGGGCCATCCTCCCTGTATACATTATAAGAGGCCCCAGTATATATTATAAGGGGCGATCTTCCCTGGATTTATGATATCTTCCCTGGATTTATTACATATAGGACTGATTTATCACATATAGGACATGCAGAGCATTCATAAAGTACCCCCCCCCCCCCCCCGGTCACTTTTTTACAATTTAGTTATATTGCAGCCTGATAGTACAGTTGTTTAAAATCATTTGTTTTCTCATTAATCTACACTCAGCACCCCATAATGACTAAGTGACAACAGAATTTTAGAAATGTCTGTGAATTTATGAAAAAGAAAAAGCTGAAATCTCACATGTATTAAGTATTCAGATCCTTTCCTCAATACTTTGTTGAAGCCCCTTTGGCAGCAATTGCATCCTCAAGTTTTTTTGGGGATGACGCAACAAGCTTTGCACACCTGGATTGGGGGATTTTCTACCATTCTTCTCAATCAGGTTGGATGGGGGGCATCGGTGGACAGCCATTTTCAGGTCTCTCCAGAGATGTTCAATAGGGTTAAAGTCAGGGCTCTGACTGGACCACTTTAGGACATTCACAGAGTTGTCCCTAAGCCACTCCTGTGTTGTCCTAGCTGTGTGCTTAGGGTGGTTGTCATGTTGGAAGGTGAACCTTTGGCCCAAGTCTGATGTCCCTAGCGTTGTGGAACAGGTTTTCATTGAGGATATCTCTGTACTTTGCGCCAGTCAGCTTTCCCTGAAACCTGACTCCCAGTCCCACCCCTACAGCATGATGCTGTCACTACCAAGCTTCAATGTTGGGATGGTATTGGGCAGGTAATGAGTAGTGACTGGTTTCCTCCGGACATAACATTTAGAACTAAGGCCAAACAGTTCAATCTTGGTTTCTTCAGACCAGATAATCTTCTTCCTCACAGTCTGGGATTCCTTCAGGCTGTGGCGTCGGGAGGGGGGGGCTGAGGGGGGCTGGAGCCCCGAGCGGGTCCCCAAAAAGCCCCGGGTCTCGGGCATTCACAATTCTATTAGCCCCGAGCCCGAGCGGGGCCTGATCTGACCCAGAGAGCGGCCGAGTGACATAGCAGGTCCCGCCTTCTGGAGCCTGCAACGCCTATGATGGATGTCCCACTGGTCCAATGCTGGGACTGCGGTACGTGTAATGTCCATCATAGGCACTGCAGGCTTCAGAAGGCAGGAATTACAATGCAGCTGCCGCGCCGCGTCACTGTGAGAAGATCCCCGCTCAGCGCTTGGGCGGGCGGCTCTACTCTCCTGTCATGGCTCTGGCTGCCTGGAGTGCCTGCTGCTGTCTACTCTACTGTGATAGGCGCGCCGCACACTACGGCTGAGCTGCAGGAGGAGGTCACATCACCTGAATTCTGGTCAGGTAGGTCAGTGTGTGTCAGTGTGGGTCAGTGTATGTCAGATAGGTAGGTCAGTGTGTGTCAGGTAGGTCAGTGTATGTCAGCCAGGTAGATCAGTGTGTGTCAGCTGGGTCAGTGTGTGTCAGGTAGGTCAGTGTGTGTCAGATAGGTCAGTGTGTGTCAGGTAGGTCAGTGTATGTCAGATAGGTCAGTGTATGTCATGTAGGTCAATGTATGTCAGTCAGGTAGTTCAGTGTGTGTCAGGTCGGTCAGTGTATGTCAGCCAGGTAGGTCAGTGCATGTCAGATAGGTCAGTGCGTGTCAGATAGGTCAGTGTATGTCAGCCAGGTAAGTCAGTGTATGTCAGCCAGGTAGGTCAGTGTGTGTCAGGTAGGTCATTGTATGTCAGATAGGTCAGTGCGTGTCAGGTAGGTCCGTGTATGTCAGATAGGTCAGTGTATGTCAGCCAGATAAGTCAGTGTATGTCAGCCAAGTAGGTCAGTGTGTGTCAGGTAGGTCAGTGTATGTCAGATAGGTCAGTGTATGTCAGCCATATAAGTCAGTGTATGTCAGCCAAGTTGTCAGGTAGGTCAGTGTATGTCTAGTAGGTCAGTGTATGTCAGGTAGGTCAGTGCATGTCAGGTAGGTCAGTGTATGTCAGGTAGGTCAGTGTATGTCAGATAGGTCAGTGTATGTCAGCCAGGTATGTCAGTGTGTGTCAGGTAGGTCAGTGTGTGTCAGGTAGGTCAGTGTATGTCAGGTAGGTCAGTGTATGTCAGATAGGTCAGCGTATGTCAGGTAGGTCAGTGCGTGTCAGGTAGGTAACACCCCCCTTCCACACAACCCCACCGCCAAACCCCCCCCCCCATGCCGGGCTCTGACTTCGGGCTGAAGCCCCTGGTCTTTTTGCCACCTAGCAACGCCCCTGCCTTCAGGTCATCTGTTTTGCACTGAGGAGAGGCTTCCATCCAGCCACTGTGCCATAAAGCCCAGATTGGTGTAGGGCTGTAGTGATGGATGTCCTTCTGCAACTTTGTCCCATCACCACACAAGATCTCTGTAGCTCAGGCGGGGGGGTGAACAACACCATCCATCTCCCGCTGAAAAAAACCCCATCTAACGCTGCCACTGTGCCATCAATTGCAGCCACTGTGCCCAACACTGCCACTGTGCCCATCAAACGCTGCCACTGTGCCATCAAACTCAGCTACTGTGCTAAACACTGCCAGTGTGCCCATTAAATGCTGCCAGTGTGCCCATAAAACGCTGCCAGTGTGCCCAACTGCCCATCAAATGCTGCCAGTGTACCTGTCATTTCAGCCAATCAGGTGACAGGTAACAGACCCGAGCACCTGATTGGCGGAGAGGCGGATCAGTGTTTGGAAAGCGAAAAGTCATTCGCTTTCCTAACACAGCTGAGTGGACTGCGAGCGCCAAGCATGGCGCTCGCAGTTCACCTATTTTGCAGCCTATGCGTTCCACGGAGCTTCTGACTTCACTTCCGGTTTACCACTGGCACAGGGAAACCGGTAGTGACGTCTTAACTCATCTTAACAAAGCACCTCCGAGTTAAGTGGTACTACGGGTGGGCGGAAGTTGTCCGGCGCGATGGACTGCGCCACAAGCCATTTTTTTCTTTTTTTTTTTTTTTAAAGGGCCTTGTTTTAAAAACATTTTATTTATTTATTTATTTATTTATTTAGTGACTTCTTGGGGGGGGGGGGGGGCGCCCATGCAACCCCTATGGATGGGTCGCCACTGATCAAGAGAAACGGGAGGCACCTGTGCTAAATTTAAAATGTAGTTGCAAAGGGTCTGAATACTTCTGCCAATGTGAGATTTCAGTTTTTCCTTTTTAATAAATTCACAGACATTTCTACAATTCTGTAATTCTGTTTTCACTTTGTCATTAAGGGGTACTGAGTGTAGATTAATGAGAAAAAAAAATTATTTAAACAACTGTAGTATCAGGCTGCAACATAACAACATTGAAGACAGTGAAGGGGTCTGAATACTTTATGAATGCTCTGCATGTGACATTTTGAAGAGTTTCTTTCTGCGCTCTGTGAATAAAGTCCGATAGCACAGCTTGTCTTTTATCTCCATTCTAACGTGACATTCACTCTATATAATTATAATGATAATAATAATGATAACAATAATAATCAAACATATAATACATTGTTAGATTTTAGGGCAGATATTCAAATTAAGTTAATCTCTTACTCATCCTGACCCATAATAAATTTTGGCAATGTTTAACCAGAAATGGTTGTGGATTAAAATAGAGTAGAAGTGAAGTTGTTGATGAAAAGTTGATGAATTTTGTACGTTTTCTTGGTGGGTAATGTGTGTTTCCTCATACATCTCAGAAATATGATAAAGGAGGTCCTAGTCATATATACACCCCTGTACTGACATAGTCATATGTATACACCCTGTACTGCCAGTCATATACACTATATTGGCAAAAGTATTGGGACGCCTGCCTTTACACGCACATGAACTTTAATGGCATCCCAGTCTTAGTCCGTAGGGTTCAATATTGATAGGAAAAAGAAAATAAATACAGCGTTCAAAATAGACAGAACATAAAATTGAACAAAATGTGTGGAGCAGCAGCTAACATATGGAATACAAAACATATGCACAGTAACTAGATAAATAATAGCTGCGCTAAAATATGATCAAATGGGTGTGATAATCACAATGATATTGATAATAATGATAATGAAAAGTGCACAAAAAATAGTGATAACAAAAGAAAAGTTGCAAAAAGTCCAAACAGTATGCTATGAGCTGGTTTCAGAGTGGGAAAGTGCAATCTTCCATCACCAGTGATAGTGGAACACCAAAACAAATGCACGCTTACCAGAGGCAAGCCATAAAGAGCTTGCGGCTTTAAACCCAGCCAAGGCCTTTCTAGGATATGTCAGGAAACAAGCTCTCAGGGAACACTGATCCAGGATCGATATACATTAGGTGGAAGGGGCCCTCCGGTACCGTGACATCAAGGCATGAAAAAGAAAGGACTTCCCATAGTGTATTAGCGTAAATATAATTTAATGATAAAAAAGAGTATCACTTACAATGTGGAAAATAAAATCAGACAGCAAGTAGCCGGCCGGCCTGCGAGCGCCCGTTACTCTCTGGGAACAGCACGCGATACGTCAGTGCGTCCTACCGCCCGATGCGCGTTTCGTCATACAATGACATCGTCTGGGGCACGTCGTCTGGGGAACCTCACAAATGCTCTTCTGGAAGAATGGTCAAACATTCCCATAGACACACTCCTAAACCTTGTGGACAGTCTTCCCAGAAGAGTTGAAGCTGTTATAGCTGCAAAGGGCGGGCCCCTGTACTGACATAATCATATATATATATATATATATATATATAAAAAATATAAAATATAAAAATAGCAACTCAGACCTATTAAAAACTGCTTAAAGAGACCCTGTCACTGGTGTCTCCTGAAAGAAGTATAGGCAGCTGGCAGCTAGTGCCATCAGAAGACGTTAGTTTACATCAAGGACCTCGAGTGCTTTCCTTTGAATATTGATGAATGTAAATCTTCTCCTGATATCTTCTACACTGACAGACAGACAGAATAAACACCTACAAATTGCCCTGATATCTGCGGAGTGTATGGGCTTTGTATACACAGGAGGGATTTGCATACATCATTTCTCTGAGGCCACAATGTGTTTTCTTTCTCCTTTCCATAAGTAAGATCCCAGCAATCCGCCGACATTTTTATGTTACTCTGTGAAAAATGAGATATTATTTAATGGAGTCTCATCCCCGTTATCTCTGAAAGAGAGAAGTAGACCGTCATCTGGATTTCATCTCCTCCAGGCCGCTGACACCTGATACATTAAAGGACGATGTGAACATCAAAATCGGGCCTGATACAGTCCAGCACTCCCTTTATCACCACTTACACCATCTCCAGAAGACTATGAGTGCTCATAAATCATGTCTCTATAATACTGTAAAAATTTACACTTACTGCACATAGAAGAACTATGGACGTGGAGAGGATCCATAGCGGAAGAGACGATGACTGCTTCATATCACAAGAAAGATACAAACAACACAAAGCTTATCAATATCACTCACACACCAAAAGATACAATCTCATGATGTGTGTATCCATTCACTAAAACAAGGGGACAGATTCAACAAAACACAGCTGGGGAATTGGCCAATGGGAACCACTAATCTCCATTATAAACAATTCTACAGAAGTAGCATTGCTTCAGACACACAAGAATCAACCCAAAACCAACATTAGTAACGAACGTCTCCCCCATGGCATCCAATCAGATTTTTTCCTTCTGTTATACCGTGATAGAGACTGGAAGGAAGTACTGGGGTGGTTGGTATGGCTAATGAGAGATGGCTAATGGGAGCATTTCTCCAATTGGACACTTTGAGATCCAAAATAGAAGGTTCTCAACACCGGGAAGGCCAAATATGGAATTCTTGGCTAGAAGGAGGTAAAAAACCCAATATGAGCATGCTCTGGAGAAATACAATGCAACAAAGCAAGAACATTTTGTATATCACCCATAAATGAGAAAGTGGCTCACAAATGTGAGCCACGAAACGCGTCTTTTGATGAAATAAAGTTTTATGTCATTTATTGTACACTACGACTCTGCTCCATACTTGGACACGCCACAATCCTATCAAGCACTCCAACAGGCATCACTGCCATCCAAAACACTGACAGGTTTTTTGTCCTCTTCCTATACAAAAAGCACACCACCAGCCTGAGAACCCCCCAGAGGATTCAGGATCAGGACCCATTGAGAGTGACAACTTATATCCTGCATAGGAAATAGTCTTTTTTCCCACCTGCGACACCCACGGGGTGTCCATGTCCTTAACCTCACAAGATCTAAATTATTCATTTTTTTTCTTTTTCTTTCTAAATGCCCATTTATCTTTTTTACTGAACCGACAATTATAATAAAGATACCCACTACACTTTAAGGGCTCTCCCACCTTTCCTCTAATTTTTCTGGTGGCCACTCAGAACCTTCTTATGGGTCCTCATTCTGTCTCTTTCGGCTTGACCTTCTGGATCTCCAAAGACGACCGCCTCACCTATCCCAAACATGCAATGTTTTTATATCTTACTCCCAGAGCTTCATTGGTCTAGACCAGGGATCTCCAAACTACTGCCCTCCAGCTGTTGCGGAGCTACACGTCCCATGAGGCACTGTAAATTTCTGACATTCACAGACATGACTAGGCATGATGGGAATTGTATTTCCTGAACAACTGGAGGGCCATAGTTTTGAGACCCCTGGTCTAGACCAATGTCTCCCAAACTCACTCCTCAAGTACCCCCAACAGGTCATGTTTTGGGGCTCTCACTTAGCTAATTTAGCTCTCATAAATACCAAGCCATTGACATTGATTTAAAGCAACTATCCAAGGTGAGGACATCCTGTAAACATTACCTGTTAGGGGTACCTGAGGATTGAGGTTGGGAATCACTGGTCTGGAACACTGTGGTGTATAGATAATATTTAAAAAGTATTAAGTATTATTAATATAGTCACTAAAAGGTTGGAATATACCCAACTTATGGCCCACATTTCAGGGAACATGCCAACAGCAGAAACCTGATTGACAAAAAAAACAAAAAGATCTTCCAATGATTGGTACCAAAAACAAAGCACCTTAAACTGGAACTCCACCATCCACCCACAAATGAAAATATCAGTCACCTCCTATGTACCGGATTCATACCTTCTATTCAACTTCACACTTTATCACTTAAAGCCTTGCGTGATTCTGTACCTACTAAGGGCTCTAAATCAGTTTATTGTTAGGGTTTAGCTTTCCTTCCTTCCCTGTAAAAAGATTACCAATCAATACAATCAGAAGAGTCGACCATGTCTGTGTAATTTTTGTTGAATTAGTCTCTTGTAGTCTCCACTGGAAGCCTGTGTGAAAGGGTGACAACACAGAAGCACAACTGGAAGATGTGGAGACAGAGCATTGTCACCTGCCTGGCTGAGCCTCCTCAAGGGACTACCCTGGCTAATCACTATAGTGTCCTCTGAGCTAAATGGCACCCATTGCCTTTAATTCCTACCCCCCTCTTTAAACATGAAAATTATCACATTTCACACTTGTATGCTTCTAGGAAGATCTTCCATCAGTGGCTTGGTGTGTAAGACATTGAATCGGTGGTTTGGTGTGATGTCCTCCACCATCTGAGAGAGAATGGTTAAGCTGGATCATTTTGAAAAATGGTGATTCTGAGTTCATTAATTAAAAGGAATGAGATAGAGATTGTGCATTTCACAAGTTTATTCTCTAAATTAACAGCTACAAAAAAAATAAAGGAGACCCAACACTGAGCAGGATTTCCTGATCCCCTTCGGAAGGGCAGAGTCATAATAATGTGTTTATTTGCCTGAAGGGATGACAAAGCCTCATAATTGAA
Organism: Aquarana catesbeiana; assembly: GCF_042186555.1. Classification (NCBI taxonomy): domain Eukaryota; kingdom Metazoa; phylum Chordata; class Amphibia; order Anura; family Ranidae; genus Aquarana; species Aquarana catesbeiana. The sequence continues at coordinate 16,323,844 of NC_133331.1, forward strand.
TGCAGCACCCTGTCCAGTATAATAAGCCATCCTTTGGTATATCATTAGGGTTGAACTCATACATTCCTTACTGTCATAATGTATTTAGGAGCTCCACCATGTTCTTCATGCTTTTCCATCCATCCAGTAAATAAGCCATTGTCAGCGCTCTCCCAACCACCAAAGAACTCCTCCATGTGGAATCTGATGAATATATTTCATTACAAGTCCTGACACTCATTCATTAATGGGGTCTAAGCTGCGAAACTCACAGGTCAGCTGACACATGAGATTTATTTCGGGGAACTCTACATGAGTGTTCCCCTCGGGCCATAGTTGTGAGTATCTCTCCATTCTTCCTCTCTCTTCTGTGTATGATAAAATCTCTATCAATAATGTTCTGTCATTGTATATTATAGATCCTAACCGGCCCTCCTGTGCACTCAGGTGTGCCGCATCCTCCCTCTAATACAACCCATCATTTTCATTCAGATTATAGATATTCATACTCCAGCTTACAGATCTTAGCATGTTCTGCTGTTAAAGTTCTTTTGGTCCTTTGGTGAGTGAGAAGTTCAATAAAAAGCAGCATTTGAAAACAATCCTGGATCTTTGCTGCTGCTCCTTTTCCTTTGCACAAAACACCTTGTATAGTGCCGTGTATTTACATATTAATGTCATACTTTATAAGATAATTTCTTCACGTCTTTAAAAACATAATCTGTCCAGGTTTTCCTTGCTGTGAAAACTAGACTCAGCCTATCGATGTTGATGGCAATGACCTGTATCCCATTACCAATCTGGGCCCCAAAATAAAGCGCAGATTGCACTTATTGTAAACCACCAATTAAATTATGACTCTGGCCAAAAAAGCAAAAATCACCAAATTAATCACTACTAATCAATAAATGTGTCTCCTTTAAGTTAGACAAATTACTTTTATTCATGAAAGAAAGACCTCATGATTCTGCCAGTCCATGAAGCTTCCTCCCAGAGGATGACAACGCTATTTGTCTGCAGTGAATTCAATGCAGCATTGTCACTCTGAGCAGCTTCCTCTTTAAGAGGAGAAGAGTGATCAACAGTGTTGCTGCTGATACCCTACCAGCCAATCAGCACAGGGCTAGTATCCAATAGGATCCATCTGCAGAAAGTGATGCGGGGCACCATCTAGGATCCCGGCCATTGGAGTGAAGACCTTGTTGGCCACCTATTATGATGGAGCAAAGAAGAGGATTCATCATCTTGGATCCTGACCCCATTGGAGTGAAGAACTTGTTGTCCCCTGTGATAAGGTCATTGAGAAAAGAAGAGTTTAAAACAGGGTTCAAACTACCTGTGTAGTGTGAGTACCTGAGTGTTGTCTGAGTAGTGTGTGGATCATTAGTACCTGTGTATTGTGTGTATTTGTGTATTGTTTGTACCTGTGTATTGTGAGTGTACGTTGTCTGCGAGTGCAAGTAGTCTACAAGTGCACGTTGTCTGCGACTGAACGTGGGTCTGTGAGTGCACTTGGTCTGCAAGTGTACGTGGGTCTGCAAGTACCTGTGTATTGTCATGTTGAATACCTGTGTATTCAGTTCAGTTTTGGGCACCAGTTATCAAAAAGGATATCGGGGAACTGGAGAAAGTGCAGTGAAGGGCAATCAAACTGATAAGAGGCATGGAGGAGCTCAGCTATGAGGAAAGATTAGAGGAACTGAATTTATTCTCCTGAGAAGAGGAGATTAAGGGGGATATGATCACCATGTATAAATATATAAGGGGTCCATATAGTAAACTTGGTGTTGAGTTATTCACTTTACGGTCAACACTGAGGACAAGGGGGCACTCTTTATGTCTAGAGGAAAAGAGATTTCATCTCCAAATACAGAAAGGTTTCTTCACAGTAAGAACTGTGAAAATGTGGAATAGACTCCCTCCAGAGGTGGTTCTGGCCAGCTCAGTAGATTGCTTTAAGAAAGGTCTGGATTCATTCCTAAATGTACATAATATAACAGGGTACTGACATTTATAGGTAAAGTTGATCCAGGGAAAATCTGATTACCTCTCTGGGATCAGGAAGGATTTTTTTCCCCTCCTATAGCAAATTGGATCGTGCTTTTCTGGGGGGTTTTTCGCCTTCCTCTGGATCAACTGTGAGTATAGGTTTGGGTATATGGGATTGTATGATATTTTGTATTTTATTTATTTATTTTTTTATGGTTGAACTAGATGGACTTGTGTCTTTTTTCAACCCGACTATGTAACTATGTGTATTGTATTGTTGAGTAGTAGTTTCAGGAAGCTGGTTGTTAGGTAATTTGGACAGGGTATAATCCCCAATCCTCATTAAATTTAATAGGTACGATGCCCGGTGGGTGTGGAGATGCGTCTTGGTGTACATCTTGTGGCATGTATGTGTTCCTTGATCATCTGATCGAGGGCGAATACTGCTGTGCAAAATGTAAGCACATTGTTTCCCTGGAAGCCCAGGTTCTGAATCTAGAGAAGTAACTGTCAGCACCAAGAAGACCCTCCACACTAAAGGAGAGCCGGGAACATACCCGGCAGGTGCTGGCAGGGGCCAGCACAGAGGCGGGTGGAGACAAAAGAGGTGCAGGCACCAGAAAAGAGTAGATGGTTGACAGTCAGGAAGGATAGGGGGGCCGATCCAGGACTGGAGCAACCCAATAAGTATGCTCCATTGAGTGACATTGGTGAAACCAGTCAGGGACCAGCACTGCTGGAGCTGAGGGACTCTCCTAGCTGCCAGGAGAAGAATTCCTCCGGTGAGAGTGGGGGGGGGGGAAGCGAAGGCAAAGGATAGACAGATTATCGTGGTTGGGGACTCAATTAGAAGGACAGAGAGGGCAATCTGTGACAAAGCCCTGAAGCACCGAACTGTATGCTGTCTACCGGGCGCTCGGGTTCGGCACATTACGGATCTGGTGGATAGATTACTGGGAGGGGCTGGTGCACGTTGGCACCTATGATAAAGTCAGAGGCAGATGGAGTGTCCTAAAGAACAATTTTAGGGACTTGGGAGCTAAATTGAGGAAAAGGACCTCCAAGGTAGTATTCTCAGGAATACTACCGGTACATTGAGCCACACCAGAAAGGCAGAGGGAGATTAGGGAAGTAAACAAGTGGCTGAAGTGCTGGTGTAGTAAGGAGGGGTTTGGGTTCCTGGAGGACTGGGCCAACTTCTCAGTCGATCACCAGTATTATAGAAGGGACGGACTGCACCTTAATGAGGAGGGTGCAGATGTGCTGGGTGTAAAGATGGCCAAAAAGTTAGTAGTTAGTAGTTTAAACTAGGCGACGGGGGGAGAGTCCATAGGTAGGGATAGTCAGCGTGAAACATATTCCAGAGGGTAGTATTGGGGGCATTAGTGGTAGGTTGACTAAAGCACATAAACCCAAGGTAAGTATAGTAACAAGTTGTATTAATAAATGTATGTACATAGAATAACCTACATATGTTACTGGGTGAGCACTGTTTACAGTCTAATACCCCCAACCCATTCACACAGGAATACACTCATTCACCTACACAAGTACACATTCATACACTTTGGGGCCAGTTTGGTTGGATACCCATTAAAGCAGAACTAAACTCTCTCAGTCAACATGAGCTCTCCTAAATCCTTATGATACTAGCATTAGTAAATAGATAGGAATGGAGATTATTTTTACTTGTTATAAACATTTTTTTTTTACATTTCTTTAGTGTCTTCCTGGTTTCTGGCATAGGCCAAAATTATGTCATACATAACAAGAGTCTTCATTGGTGGAGGGGCTTTCTCTGCTAAGCACACCCTCCTGTCGTATGGCTGGGTTAAGGGCATATGGATTCCAAGATATAAATGCTACATGAATCATCTGCCCTTACTCAATATGGCCACGGCTAGAAATACTAGGGGAGTGCGTTTCAAAGTGATTTCTCAGCACAATAAAACATGGAGACATAGATGGATAATATTAAACATTTACATTTACTTAAACAGTTTGTGCTGCTCAGATACAGGTAATGATTTAGTTAAACTTTTCCAAAAAAAAAAAAAAAAAAAAAATGCTAAATAAATGTGCATTTATTATTTTTTTTAAAGGAGTCTGCAGATCATTGCACCTGCGATCGGTAAATCAGTGGTACTTGTACCACCCTATGGACCCTATGGACTTTCACCTACAAAGCTGGAGGAAGTGTTAATGAACTACGAGGGTGCTCATTAGTGTCCCCCAAAGTTGACTGAGAACCACGGGCAGTTTGCCTCGGTGGCAGACAGAACTTGTAGTTTCTTCATTCACAGATTCCTGTGAATGAATGACATCAGTGTAGGTAAAGCCCCGCACAGTCACGCCGATTTTGAAATGTGACAACGGGTGGTTGGGTGGTGAGGAGCAGGAACTAGAGCTTGTTACACGTGACACACAAAATTAACATGCTCCAAAAGTAGAACTCATCCTTTGAGTTCCACTTTAAGATAAGTTTTTGCATTGGATAGTGGAGACTGGACCACCTGGAAGAAGCTGAGAATGGGCAACATACAACTTCCATTCATACACAGTATCTATGCACACATCACAGAAAGCAGAATACCCATTTACAAAAAGAAATTTGTTTTTAAAAAGCTGGATTTCCAAGTTAAACATCAAAGAAGATCTGTTAATTGCACAAGAAAACCAATCCGAGAATTCCGAAGTCCAATAGAAATTGGTTGGTATACTCCCAGAAGAAAGTTCTCCTCTAGCTCTGTATGTCATGGACACGTGAGCTCACCCCAATGCTGTAATAGGAACATTTAAAAGACAGCAAGGACTGGAAACTTCAAAGGGGGTCAGGGAATCCTCCTGGGGGAAGCGCAGTTCCTCTCTTCTAAGCTCTTTCCCCATAATGTTTGGGTAATCGGGGTCTGTGTTACCATCATGAAATCAGTTTGGAGTTTGACGGAAGTCCTGGGTAATTTTTTCAAGCTAATTACCTCCTTGTTCTCTCCGACACGCTGGGCTTTCAAGGGAGAGGTGTTGGTATGGGGCTGTAAGTAGAATCAGGTGTCCCTCTCTCTCTAGGGCCATCTGGAGAACGTCAGGGTCCTCGCGGTAACAGGTACTGGCAGCTCAGCAGCCTGCTTTTTAGAAGAGCTTTGCTCCTGCTAGACTTTAAAGCCGGCCATTTTGTTTGAAAATAATTCCCTTGAAATGGAAAAGAAATATTTTTCCCTTTTACTACATCTGACAGTTAAGTTTTTGGTGTTCTAAGAAAACCAGAAGAGAATGTTCCTTCAAAAGAGAAATTTTTATTATTACATGAGAACTAAAATGCAATATTATACCGTAGCTGTAAATCCTTCTATTACTCATGGGCAGCAATCCAGCCTCTTGGTGTACAATTTGTGATGTGCAACCTCCCTCTCTTGCCCACGTGTGCAGTGGGCTCAGAAAGATGGATGGCCCAGAACTATAAAATACAAGGACCCGCAGGCTTAGATTAGGAGCATATAGGGCTATATAGGGGTACGGGAACATACACTGATCAGACATAACATTCTGACCAATGATAGGTAAAGTGAAAAACATTGATTATTTGGTCACAATGGCATCTCAAAGTGGATGGAATATATGAGGCAGCAAGTGAACATGTTGTCCCTGAAGTTAATGTGTTGTAATGTCTAGACGACTGGGTCAGAACAACTCCAAAGCTGAAGCTCTTGTTGGATTTCCGGTCTGCAGTGGTCAGGACCAACCAAAAGTGTTCCAAGGAAGGAAAACAATCCAATTGGTGACAGGGTCATGGGCAGTCAAGGTACATTGATGAAGATGGGGAGGGAAGGCACATTGATGTAAGTGGGGAGGGAAGGCTCATTGATGGAGGTGGGGAGGGAAGGCTCATTGATGAAGGTGGGGGCCCATTGATGTAAGTGGGGAAGGAAGGCTCATTGATGTAAGTGGGGAGGGAAGGCTAATTGATGGAGGTGGTGGTGAAGGCTCATTGATGGAGGTGGAGAGGGGAGGCTCATTGATGTAAGTGGGGGGGGAAGGCTCATTGATATGGGTGGGGAGGGAAGGCTCATTGATGGAGGTGGAGGCCCATTGATGTAAGTGGGGAGGGAAGGCTCATTGAAGGAGGTGGGGTGGGAAGGCTCATTAATGTAAGTGGGGAGGGAAGGCTCATTGATGGAGGTGGGGAGGGAAGGCTCATTGATGGAGGTGGGGTGGGAAGGCTCATTGATGTAAGTGGGGAGGGAAGGCTCATTGATGAAGGTGGGGAGGGAAGGCTCATTGATGGAGGTGGGGGTGAAGGCCCATTGATGGAGGTGGGGAGGGAAGGCTCATTGATGGAGGTGGGGAGGGAAGGCTTATTGATGGAGGTGGGGAGGGAAGGCTCATTGATGGAGGTGGGGAGGGAAGGCTTATTGATGGAGGTGGGGAGGGAAGGCTCATTGATGGAGGTGGGAATGAAGACTCATTGGTGATAAAGATCAAACCAGAGGAGCCGTCGAGCCATCTGGAGGACCATGTTTGACTGCCCTGCACCTGAGCAAGCAATGAAGGTCACTGACAGCTCCAGCCTCCAGCCAGGCCACACAAAGTCTGTGGGGGGCCACACAAAATCTGTGGTGGGGGGATCACAGATGTAGGGGGGGGGGGGAGTGATTACACTAAGGTAAGGGGGGACACTTATATAAAGGTTACCACTTATATTAGTAACCCCCTTGCCCTTACCATAGTGTGTTCGCTCTGCGGAAGGTGGTCTGTGTACTCTTGTGTAAGGAAGGGGGGCTTCCCTTTACATCGCAGTCTGCAGTGTTCCCCTTTACATCAGGGTCTGCAGAGTTCCCCTTTGCACTGTAAACCCTGCAGACTCTGATGTAAAAGGAAACTCTGTGCTCGTTTATATTAACCTGACATTCATGTAAATGGAAAAATATGTTTTTTACCTTCTGTTATAGCTTAAACGCATTGCTAATCACACTAGCTACATGTTTGTAGCTTTAATTATTGATATTTGCACTGACCAACTTTTTGAACTTTCAGTAAATTTCACTTTGCGAGGTTGGCAACCCAGGCTCTGAGTTTCTGACATGATCAATGTTTTTTTTTTTTTTTTTTTTTGCACTTACTAACAGTTCAGAATAGAACAAATAAGTTAACTGTTTGAGTTTACAAATATGTTGAGGTGTACTTATATTAAAATTTGCAAAGCTAATTGTCCTGTGAAACTGTATATACAATTGTTCTGTGCAAACCGGGCACACACAAATGTTATTAGGCTATTTCCTCTCCAGGTTGAATGTTTTCCATTCAATAGAGTGAATCAAGAAAATACAGCAATATGGCCACTAGATCGAGCTGATGATCACAGTAAATAAATATGTATCTGCTGTGATCATCAGCTCCATCTAGTGGCCATGATGTGGTATTTGCCTGAGCCACTCTATTCAAAGGAGTGAAATACATTCAACCTAGAGAGGAAATAGTCTAATAACGTTTGATTTGCCAGAACAAATGTACAGGTAGCTTCATGGGATGAAGAGCTCTGCAAATGTTTTTTTTTCATATATAAACCCCTAAAATTGCTAATTCTGCAGCCTTTAGTTACCTGGACACAGTAAAGGGATAGACACTGTCGGAAATGTTAAATCATTCTATTGAAGTAATAACTAACTTAATTTTGCCCCTGTTCAAATCATTAGTAAGACCTCATCTGGAATATGCAGTTCAGTTTTGGGCACCAGTTCTCAAAAAGCATATCGGGGAACTGGAGAAAGTGCAGAGAAGGGCAACCAAACTGATAAGAGGCATGGAGGAGCTCAGCTATGAGGAAATATTAGAGGAACTGAATTTATTCTCTCAAGAGGAGATTAAGGGGGGATATGATCAACATGTAAAAATACATAAGGGGTCCATATAGTGAACTTGGTGTTAAGTTATTCTCTTTACGGTCAACACAGAGGACAAGGGGGCACTCTTTACGTCTAGAGGAAAAGAGATTTCATCTCCAAATACGGAAAGGTTTCTTCACAGTAAGAGCTGTGAAAATGTGGAATAGACTCCCTCCAGAGGTGGTTCTGGCCAGCTCAGTAGATTGCTTTAAGAAAGGCCTGGATTATTTCCTAAATGTACATAATATAACTAGGTACTTAAATTTATAGGTAAAGTTGATCCAGGGAAAATCCGATTGCCTCTTGGGGGATCAGGAAGGAATTTTTTCCCCTGCTGTAGCAAATTGGAGCATGCTCTGCTGGAGTTTTTGCCTTCCTCTGGATCAACTAAGGGTAGTGAATTGGGTATATTGGATTGTACAGTAATTTTTATTTTATTTAGATATTTTTTTTATGGTTGAACTGGATGGACTTGTGTCTTTTTTTCAACCTGACTAACTATGTAACTATGTAACTAATTACAGATTATTAAAAAATCCTTATTAATAGAGGCTTGTGATTTGTAAAATTCAGTATTGAGCCGGAAGAGCGCCGTCGTTCCTTATCTGAGCACTCTCATGTTATTTTCTCGCTGTTATTTTTCTCCATGCAGCTCAGTTTAAATATTGTAAAAACACTCGCCAGTTCTAGGCGACCTGCCAAATCTACAACCTGTTAATCTAATGGGCCCTCTGGTCTCCTCTAATCCTTTGAGTTTGGATTTTAATGGCTCTGCTAACCTGCAGGTGTAAGAGAAATGTCAAACCATAAACTCTCACAGGCTGTAGAAGTTAGTGCATGTCTTGAGGTGAAATGTCTGGAAATAGAACGTTCTGGCACTCTTCTGCTCATCAGCTCACAGTTCACCATGGAGTTCTTGTTTGTCTGTTATTTCTGGCTGGAAGTCCTCCTCCACCTAACAAATGTTTTATTCATGAGAAGAGCCCATCATGGTAAAGTAGTCCATGGAAAACTCCAACACCGTCAAGACGGAGAGTACAACGGCTAGAAGGTTATTTGTTTTACAGAACATTGGTGATGATGGCAATCAGGAATCCTCACATCTCACCTCCACCATACCGCCAGCCTGAGATGTGCTGGTGGAACTCATTTTGGTGAATAAGCCGAACCCATGTAATGTATGTATAACACACAAGATGACGGTATGGAGGAAATAAAGAGCAGAACTCATAACTACAACCACATAAACTTCAATGTCACTTTGTGTTGAATAATCACAGGAAACAGACCCTGGTCAATGGAGAATTCACGCAGGTCCACGCTTTGCCATGTTCCTCTAGCTTTGAGAAATGCACGGACACGTGAGATGGCTACAGGCCAGAGGTTTCCAGTAACAATAGCTGAATATTATGACTCCAACCTGCTCCTTAGAACATGATAAGAACCCAACTTATAAAGTTATTGGGAATTACTGAAAGCTTTCCTAAATGTTGGTCTATATACGGAGATGATACCTTTGATAAGAGTCACCAATGACAACATTGTTCTTCTCAATGGTGTCAGCTCCATAAACTTTCTGTGGCCTTCTGTGGATGTCGGACAGCCTGCACCCCTCCTTTATCAAGAACTCAACAGCAGCACATTGCTTCTGCTTGGTATCCATTGTTTACCAGCAAATAATAAAAGGAAGAGCTTTAGAGGAAGAGGTAAGCAACCCATACACCTGCTGAACTGGCTGAGACTCAAACCATCTATGGATGTGCTTACGCTACCAACATGTGAAGTTTAAACCATCTATGTAACTTAAGGGAAAAAAAAGTTATGCAAACTTTTGCTTTATTGTCTGTGAACAGTGGTGGCCGCTCATGCATCCGGCACCCTAATCTACATGCAGGGTGTCAGACACATGGAATTGAATGAGCTTTTTTTTTAAGCACATGATTAAAGCCTGAGGCTCTATTTGGTGTCAAAAAAGGGTGGGCTCGGGGCGCAGAGAACTACGCCCTGAGCCCACCCAGTGGTGTGGCAATAGCAAATTAATATTCGCTATTGTCTTCCTGCTTCTCCTCCTGGCCAATCAGGAATTGAGTCCTGAGACCCTGATTGGCCGAGCAGTGGGGAAGTGACCAGATTGGCTGGAGCAGAAGCAGGGAGGAAGAGAAGGAGACGCAGTGGGAAGCCACCGAAGCTGCCTGTGACCTGGATGGGGTAAGTGCGGAGCTAGCGGACGGATGGGCAAACAGCGGGATTGACCAAGCTACCCAGCGATGGGGGTGGGGAGTATTTACTGACCGACCGACCAGGGGGGTGGCCCGATGGTTTGTTTGCCCCCCTCCTAAACTATGGAGCACTGGCCGCCACTGTCTCTGAACCATTTGGGGAAATAAATACTTGTCAGGCGCTAACCCCTTCCCCACTCTATCTGAAACTATCCTGACAGGAACTAAATAAAAATTTTTGGCTGTAGTTGGCCATTCAGTTGTGGGTTATTTGAAGGGTACTATAAGGAAGGGTTAAGTGTAAGGCAGGAGACTAAATGTTAATGTTCGGGGACAGCTTCATTTTGCAATTATGCCAAAGATTTGTAGAACAGGAGTTACTGCCCACATCCCTAAATTAGAACAAATACAGAAACAATTTCCTCTATGGGACTTTAAAAGGCAGAAACTCCTTAGCAATCAAACAGTGTTGAAAACATATTTATATTTTATTTGGAAAGTTAAAATCATGGAGGTATGACATGATAAAAAAATCAAACTTGGATGATCCAAGTTTGAATTGTATCATGTCATACCTCCATGATTTTAACTTTCCAAATAAAATATAAATATGTTTTCAACACTGTTTGATTGCTAAGGAGTTTCTGCCTTTTAAAGTCCCATAGAGGAAATTGTTTCTGTGTTAGGGATAGCTTAAAGTAGAAGTGTATAGGGAAACTTTTTTTTTCATTTAGGATAGAGTAAGGGAGGGTTATAACCCCTATCAGATTTTTTTTGCCATCTGTGTTACATTTCAGAGATTTACCTTCACTTACTGTCCCATAGTCAAACAGGAAGTGAGAGGAAATCCCTGCCAATAAAGGGAATTCCTTGGGGACCCCCAGGTCACCAGAGCTAGTGTCCTGATTGTAAGATTTCCCCGCTATTACTTTTCTGGGGACAAACCAAAATTTGGGATCTTCTTTCACTTTCAGTGAAAATAGTAACAGGACAAATAGAGGGTGAATCTCTTAAATGGCATAGTTGCCAACAGTCCCGGAACATTCTCGAAAATCAGACCAATGTCCCGGTCTGAGTCTGTCCCGGGCAGAATCCCGAAAAAAAGTCCTTCTCTCTCTCTCTCTCTCTCTCTCTCTCTCTCAAAACTATTTTTTGGAGTTTTTGATCAGTTAGGAAAGGGTTGTCAAGGGTTTATTTATTTGTTGTCAGCAGCATCTCTGCTGGGGATATTTCTCCCTCTCTTGTGACCATTATCATTAGGACTGAGAGAGGGGGAACATCTAACATTTTCAACTGTCATCATAACAAGAATATAGAGGTAATTCTTTCATCGGGGCCCTTGATGTGGTGACAACTGTCTAAGAGGGGATATCCCTTACTCTGGGGAGATTTCCCTTACTACTTGTGTCTATGGGACAGGAAGTGAAGGGGAATCTCAGTAATGGGATACGGACAGTGCTTTTCCTTACCCTATTCAAGAACATTTTTTTAATTATATTTTTGTTTTATATATTCTTTAAGCTTAGATTAAGGTGATTGATAAGTCTAATGTCCTGTACACACGGTCGGACTTTCCGACGGAAAATGTGCGATCGGAGCTTGTTGTCGGAAACTCTGATCGTGTGTGGGCTCCATCTGACTTTTTCCATCGGAATTTCCGACACACAAAGTTTGAGAGCAGGTTATAAAATTTTCCAACAACAAAATCCGATCGTTTAAATTCTGATCGTGTGTATACAAATAAGATGCACAAAGTGCCACGCATGCTCAGAATGAATTAAGAGACGAAAGCTATTGGCCACTGCCCCATTTATAGTCCCGACGTACGTGTTTTACGTCACCGCGTTCAGAACGATCAGATTTTCCGACAACTTTGTGTGACCGTGTGTATGCAAGACAAGTTTGGCCCAAAATCCGTCGGGAAAAATCTGACGGATTTTGTGGTCGGAATGTCCGATCAATGTCCAACCGTGTGTACAGGGCATAAGTGTGGGGAATATATTACAGGTCAACAGGAATGGGAATACAATCTTTTTGTTTTATGTTTTGAGCCAGAACAGCTCTTGGTTCTTCTATTCAACGTTCTGCAATGTGCTTGCTTCAGACTAAGTGCTAGAAAAGAGGACCGTAGGATCAGTCCGGGATGGAAGGTGATCGATTGTACTGTCTGCATTGAAACTCTCCACTTGTGGTAGAAGAAAACTTGAGATGGAACTTTCAGAGTCAGCTAGTAGAAGCACAGTTGTATTACTGCCAGTGTTAATATATAGAACTGTAGATTTAGGTTCAGTCTAACATGAAGGGTCTCATAAAAACGAACCCCAAACTCCCTCATCCTGGTGGGCAGTCATGTTGGAACAGGAAGGGGTCATCCCCAAACTGTTCCCACAAAGTTGGGAGCATGAAATTGTCCAAAATGTCTTGGTATGCTGACGCCTTAAGAGTTCCCTTCACTGGAACTAATGCCGCGTACACACGGTCGGACTTTTCGTCTACAAAAGTCCGACAGCCTGTCCGACAGACTTCCGGCGGACTTTCGGCGGACTTGCAGCAGACTTTCTAACGAACGGACTTGAATACACACGACCACACAAAAGTCCGACGGATTCGTACGTGATGACGTACACCGGACTAAAATAAGGAAGTTCATAGCCAGTAGCCAATAGCTGCCCTAGCATGGGTTTTTGTCCGTCGGACTAGCACACAGACGAGCGGATTTCGGGGTCCGTCGTAGTTACGACGTAAAGATTTGAAGCATGTTTCAAATCTAAAGTCCGTCGGATTTGAGGCTGAAAAAGTCTGCTGAAAGTCCGGAGAAGCCCACACACGATCGGATTACCAGCCAGCTTTAGTCCGTCGGCGTCCGTTGGACTTTTGTAGACGAAAAGTCCGACCGTGTGTACGCGGCATTAGGGGCCAAGCCCAACCCCTGAAAAACAACCCCCACACCATAATCCCCCCTCCACCAAATGATTTGGACCAGTGCACAAAGCAAGGTCCATTTAGACATGGATGAGCGACTCTGGGGTGGAGAAACTTGACTGGCCTGCACAAAGTCCTGACCTCAACCCAACAGAATACCTTTGGGATGTATTAGAGCGGAGACTGCGAGCCAGGCCTTCTCGTTCAACATCAGTGCCTGACCTCACAAATGCTCTTCTGGAAGAATGGTCAAACATTCCCATAGACACCCTCCTAAACCTTGTGGACGGCCTTCCCAGAAGAGTTGAAGCTGTTATAGCTGCAAAGGGCGGGCCAACTCAATATTGAACCCTACGGACTAAGATTGGGATGCCATTAAAGTTCATGTGCGTGTTAAGGCAGGTGTCCCAATACTTCTTTTGGTAATATAGTGTATCTATATCTGTATAAAAATGTCAGAAATAAATAATAAACATAGAGGGTACCCGGGTCTAGACCGAGAATTAGAAATCCCTTCAGACTTGGTTAACGATACCTAATTTATTTTTGGGGGGGAGGGGGATATAGTGTGGTTTGTGATATTTTATCTATAAGACAAATTCTGACTGACATTTTTACTTTACAAATCCCATCAAGTAACTCTGATTATGACCATTTGCCAATTCCATACAATACTATATCACCCGTGCCGTGTTTTAATTATGATTTTGTTGCTTTATTTTAAAACAATTAAATTAAAAAATAGATTGGTAATCCCGTACAATCAATGTTCCAATCAAAGTGATCAGAAATTCTTCTTGTATCTGACTGAATACATCAGCACGTTGGTTGTCCCAACAGTTGGATTACAATCAGTGCTGGGACAATGTCATCATGAGCCCCCCCTTGGAATGTTTGCCCTGGGCTCAAGGGCTCAAGATGACCTTGTCCCAGCACTCTCAACATAAGTTGTTGCCCCCCCCCCCCCAAAAAAAAAGGAAAAATCATATCTTCTAGCACAAATCCTTTATCCCTAAAATTTCCCCTCTTAATACACATCTTCTCCACCCACTTCAAAATCCCCCCATCCCAGCGATGGTTCTTCTCCTAGAACAAATCTTCTCCCCCCCAACACAAATCCCCCTAAATTACCACTCTTAGAACCCCCCCCCCCCCCAAATGTCTCCTCCTAGAAAAATACTTAACCCCTGCCCCCCTACAAACACCCCCCTATCAACACAACCCCCCCCCCCCCAATCTCCTTGTGGCACCCCCACCTCACATGATACCACAAAAGACACCTCTCCTACCCACCCTTTGTCCTGGCCCTGATCAGTTATATTGTGGTCACCATGTGTGGTCACGGGTTCTCACATCATTACTGATTGTCCACCACAAGTATTGATCTGCTGTACGGTCACGTTTTACCAGACATGGGCTGCAGCCAGATCACCTATAGACACATCCTTGGCTGCACGTATATCTGCACCTTGGAAGACTTGCTCTGACAAGTGAACATAAAACTGAGCTTACCACAAAGAACCAGCAAAGAACATTTACACCGGCTGGAGGCTGTTAAGTGGAACCAGACGGCGACTTTCCCAGGGAAAAGATAAACCTGTAAAGTTTGATATAATAGAATAATGCTGTCACCTGGCTTTTGGATTATTTACAATTGTAGCTGTCCACAGCCATATAAAAAGTGTTTTTTATCCTTAGAAGGCAACTTTTCCTGAATTTCTTTACAGTATCATAAAATTCTGAAAGGGGTGAAGGAGAAGAAAAGAAGGCCATATACTTTCCTTCAAAGTAAAGGTCTAAAAAATTCAAAGCAGGCTGACAAGATGCAAATATAGTGCAGACATCTCACTTTAAAGGCCGCCGTTTTCCCTGCGGCATCTGAACCTGTTTTTGTCATGCACTACATATCCATACACACCACAACATCAATCCCTTCATTCACTGCTATAGTTACAGTAAAAAAAAAAAAACAAACTTGAAGAAATGGTGACGCGTTTTACATCGACACGTTATTAATAATTTAAAAACTATCCACATCATATAAGGGTGCACCGAAAGGAAATTTTGGTGCCGAAACCGGAAATGCAGGATGCACTTTGTCGAAAACCGAAACCGAAAATGTTTATATTTTTATATATAATTGTATTGTATTCGACTTTTTAATTATTATCATCAATTTAAATTAATATGAACTTACCTTTAGTGCAAGAAAGCTCAATAAAAACGCAATCCACAGTCTCTAACCATCTCTTGTACCATGTCCTCAGTCTCTAACCATCTCTTGTATCATGTCCTCAGTCTCTAACCATCTCTTGTACCATGTCCTCAGTCTCTAACCATCTCTTGTATCATGTCCTCAGTCTCTAACCATCTCTTGTACCATGTCCTCAGTCTCTAACCATCTCTTGTATCATGTCCTCAGTCTCTAACCATCTCTTGTATCATGTCCACAGTCTCTAACCATCTCTTGTATCATGTCCTCAGTCTCTAACTTTCTCTTGTATCATGTCCTCAGTCTCTAACCATCTCTTGCATCATGTCCTCAGTCTCTAACCATCTCTTGTATCATGTCCTCAGTCTCTAACCATCTCTTGTACCATGTCCTCAGCCTCTAACCATCTCTTGTATCATGTCCACAGTCTCTAACCATCTCTTGTATCATGTCCTCAGTCTCTAACTTTCTCTTGTATCATGTCCTCAGTCTCTAACCATCTCTTGCATCATGTCCTCAGTCTCTAACCATCTCTTGTATCATGTCCTCAGTCATGTATCATGTCCTCACTCTAACCATCTCTTGTATCATGTCTGCAGTCTCTAACCATCTCTTGTATCATGTCTGCAGTCTCTAACCATCTCTTGTATCATGCCCACAGTCTCTAACCATTTCTTGTATCATGTCCTCAGTCTCTAACCATCTCTTGTATCATGTCTGCAATCTCTTACGGTGCCTGTCAAATGCAGCCTTGCCAGTGTATGTCAGATGCAGCCTTGCCAGTGCCTGTGGGATGCAGCCTTGCCAGTGCCTGTGGAACACAGCCTTGCCAGTGCCTGTGAATGCAGCCTGCCTGTACCCATCAGATGCAGCTTCCCCAGTGCCTGTGGATGCAGCCTGCCTGTGCCCATAAGATGCAGCCTCACCAGTGCCTGTGGATGCAGCCTGCCTGTGCCCGTCAGATGCAGCCTTACCAGTGCCTGTGGATGCAGCCTGCCTGTGCCCGTCAGATGCAGCCTCACCAGTGCCTGTGGGTGCAGCCTACCTGTGCCTATAAGATGCAGCCTCACCAGTGCCTGTGGATGCAGCCTGCCTGTGCCCATAAGATGCAGCCTCACCAGTGCCTGTGGATGCAGCCTGCCTGTGCCCGGATCAGAGCGGCGATCTCCCGCTGTGTCACGGAGTTGGATTATCCCGGGCCGCAGTAATAATGTTCTGGCTCCTGTGATCATGTCACACTGATTCAATGTCCCGGCATTGGATCAGCGTGCAATCTATCACAGGAGGTGGGACATTGTTACTATGGCCGCTCGGACAATTCAGGTCCCTGACACAGGGAGATCGCCGCTCTGCAAGGAGAAGAGGAGGGAGGGGAGGAGGAGGGAGGGGAGGACAGGACCTTGAGCCGCCAGGATGACACCCCTCAATGGGCAGCACACGGTGGCGTGGCCACTGCTACTGCACATGTGCTGTTATCGTCGCCTTATCTGCACTTTTTTTCTTTCAGCAAAATGCCAAAAACACTATTTTCGGCCGCCGAAATTTCGGTGCACCCCTAATATTTTCACTCACTGCTGATGCTGAAAATGTCACTGAAGGTCCCAGGAATGGTGATGATGGCGAGGTAGAGTTTGTCCAAATGATTTTTTCAGTATTGAGCTAACAGGCCACTGAGTTATTTCATTGTTTTATTTCCATGGTCTACATCCAAAAGATCAACGGCATTGTGTTAAGTGTCTACTTAGAAGAATGATTTCTAATGTATACATACCCTTTTACTGAAGTTACAAGGGTGTTCAGACATGTAATCCAGGGCAACTGCATAGGCGTGAACTCTTATTCTACAACACACTGTCCCCCAGCATCTGATCTCTTCCAATAAACTGAACCCTACACATTTCTATCATCCAGTGGGAAGTCTATACAAGTTTTTTTGCTGGCGAGACCCAGATCTGAACCTGCAACCTCTACTATGTCTGGCAGTATCTCTTCTTGCTAAGCCACCTGAGATAATGGACAGCTCCCAGCCTGATTCCTTAGACAACCTTGCCTTGTGTCTTTCTTCTTCTTTTCAGTCTCGAACCATTTGCTCCTCCCATGAACTTGCTGATTTAATCCATGTCTCTGCAGTTCCTGTTTTCCAGATTATTATGCTCTTTCCAGCCAATATCTCGCTCTTGTCACTCCTGCTGCCGTCCGTATCTTCACTACGACTTGTTACCGACCTTTGGCTTGTTCCTTGACTACGCTTCCACTTAATCCCAACCTGCAACCACTTGTTACCGACCTTTGGCTCGTTTACGGACTAAACTTGATCCCTACCTGCTATATCTGATATTGGACCCCGGCTTGCTCACCTCCTGGTGGGGGTGATCCCAAGGACTGCAACCTGGTACTAACACGCAGCAAAACCCATCTCCACCATCAGGAGCTCTGGTGAACAATGGTTAGTGCTTAGACCCCACACCTCGGGTGAGCCCTCGTCTTTCACCAGGGTGCTTCTATACTTATCTTGGTGGTCGGTAGACATGTGCGCCGTCAATAAATTTGTTTCGTTTCATTCCTTTCCGTTTCGTATTAGCCATTAAATCGAATACGAATTTTCGTTAGGTTCGCTAACGAACGTTCGTAATTGTTACGAAAATTTATGATGAATTTAAAAAGCAAAAAATACCTTTCTTAATATGGCAGTCGTCGGACTCATTATGCTCATTATGTGGGGCTTCCACCATCCCTGTGCTGTGCTGACTTCCTCCTGGGGCTGTACCCATGCTGTGCTCATTATGAGGGGCTCCCACCATCCCTGTGCTGTGCTGAATTCCTGGGTTTTTAGATAGATTAGATAGATATATTTTGCTAATAAATAACTTTTCTAATCAAATGGAATTATTAATAAGAGTCCCCCTTTACATCAGAGTCACTTACAGAGTTCACTGTAAGGGGGGACTCTGCAGACTCTGATGTAAGGGACTCTAACATGTGGGATGCTCTGGGAACCCTGATTTAAGGGGGAACACTGAGAACTCTGATGTACGGAGAGGACTCTGATGTGAGGGGGAACACTGAGGCCTCTGGTGTAAAGGGGAACTCTGATGTAAGGGGTGCTCTGAGAACCCTGATTTATCTTAGTGTACTCACTCAGAGGCAGGAGAGAGAAGGGGGGAGACTTCACAGTCACAGACAGGGATGGATGGTGAGCTCACTCACCCCTTGGCAGTGAGGTCACCTCTCATCCAGATGTATCTGAGGCTGCTGGACTTCAAATTTCCGACCCGCACTTTCCTTTTCTGAGGCACAGCGCCGGGGATTGAATTGTGGGCAGACATAGAGGGGTAGGGGCAAGAGGAAGAGGAGTAGATCGAGCCCTCTCTCCTCTCCTGTGTGTGTGTGTGTGGGGGGGGGGAGGGGATTGTTAGTGTTGGCTTTGGGCAGCATGAAAGAGAGTAACAGACACTCTCAGCTTAGACAACTGCAGCCAGCAACCCTACTGGGAGGCCATAGTCCAGTCTGAATAATGTGTCCGGGTTTCAGGTAGTCTGAAACCCGGACGCATGATTCCAAAGCCGAAATGTCCGGGTGAATCCCGGACAGGTGGCAACCCCAGTGATGCAGGGTAACAAACGTAAGGGGACTAATCTGCCAATGTTCACTAATGATTACTGTGCCCCAAATGGAAATAGGGTGAAGCATTCATGAATCAAAGGCTGCCACGTCCGTTAACAGAATTACAAAGAAAAATGTCCCCCCATGGGACTTTAATGCAGCCAAACTACAACAGCGTATAGCAAAAGAAAAAGCTTTTAGTGTAAACAAGTATAAAAGCAATCAATACAATTAACAAAAGTTGTCATATACACTCTGATTGTTAAGATGTACATTCAGAAACAATGTACCCCTAAGCTCTGGGTATACAGTAAATAAATATATATAAAGCATGCTCAGAACAACTTTTGCCGCTGTTCCCCAATGCATTCAGATTAATATATAATCTTCATAAGGGGGTAGTTGAAGTACACAAATCACCAGAGTGAGGAATAAAAGTAGTTTAAGATTCACCTTAAGGGACCTCAAGGCCCAAAGTAGCCTGAACGCAAAGCCCACAAGGGGCCGGAATGGCTCCCCATGGCCAGCTAAGGCAAGAAAACACCCACGACAAGGTCCTAAATCTGGCAGGACACAGGAAGGAGCTCACTATGAACTTCACAGTTTCAAGATGGAATATAGCAAATCATATGCAAGGGTGGCTGCAATATTCCTGATCCTGGCAGTATACCTTGTAATCAGTTAATCAATAATATTGATTTACTGTATACCCAGAACTTAGGGGTACACTGTTTATGAATGCACACGATAACAACCAGAGTGTATATGACGACTTCATTTTATTGATTGTTTTTATACATTTGTACATTTGTACAATTTGTACAATAAAAGCCTTTTCTTTTACATGCACTGTTGTAGTTTGGCAGCATTAAAGTCCCATGGGAGACATGTTTCCTTGTTATGACAACTGTGCCTAGCCTAGAGCAGTCTGGTAAACTCTATAACTACTTAACAGGAAAACAATAACTAGATAATCAACTTCCTGATGAAGGCCTATCTGATAGGCTGAAATGCGTCGAGGTTAATTTGCGTCATCGCGACAACTTCCGCCCTAAGCGTTAGTTTCTAGAAATCGAACCATAACCACAGCAGCGATCTACTATTGTCTATGGGCAGGTTTCCTGGATTACTTACCTGCTATTCACACCGGGTGCCAGGCTTGAGGCACCCCTACATGTGAGTTGACTATTATGTTTTATCTAACCTTTAAAACGATATTTGCGCAATGAGGTTTTTCTTGTCATATCTATCCACATCAGGAACATTTGTCCCAGGCCACGCCAGTCTAAAGAAGATCTACAGGGGCTGCCCCACATATGCGTTTGACCATACCAGTGATGGTCCATTTTGAGGGGTGAGTTGACATCTATGTGGGGGGCACCTCGTCTGAGCACATATCAAGTACGGAATCCCGCATCTATTTTTGAGCACGGGCACTTAATCTGAGACTTAGAATCTTCACTGTTCAATGATTTAAGTCATTCGAGTTTGAGCACCAGCACTTTATTGGGACTTTGCAATTTTTAGCGACTTTAGGTCGCCATTATACAATGCGGTCTATGTTGTTGTTTTGTATACCTATAACATAGGAGCGCCTTTTTTTTCCCCCTTTTTTCAATAACTAGATAATGACAAGACCAAGCTAAATAGGCAATGATGTTTCTTCTGCCGGCTATCGGTGGGGCCCTTTATTAGGAATTGGTGCACTTTATATAGAGGAGCAAGAGCAGACCAGGTTATACAGCGCTAAAGATCATTAACAGTTCTGCCCACAGAAACCAGTTTCCACCCATAATCAAAAAAACTTCCAGATAGCTGATCACAGTACACTGGAGAGGGGAGTATAATACATCTTCTATTACAGAGAATGGAGGGGAGATAGGAGACAAAGGAGACCGGACAGGGGAGTATAATACCTCTTCTATTTCAGGGAACTTCCATTAGTTTTTTTTTTGGGGGGGGGGGGGTAACTGACGGTGTTGCTTTGACATAAGCTCCTTGTAGGGCAGGGACTGATGTGAAAAGTTTATGTACTTCATGAATTTGTCTGTTATAAAAATAAATACAGAATATAGACTGCGCTACAACAACGATGAAAAGTTGTTTTTTTTCTCACACATGTTGAAGACATCTTGTTAGATTTCCTAATGGACTTTCAAACCAAAGCTCCACCTGACAGCGGGCAGAGAACACGGGGCACACCACGAGGCACTAATCCCTCCATATCAATTATTCCCAGAGACATGAGAGCGGTTCCAGTATACATTACACTTTAAACCGTTTTCCTGGAAGGGGAGAGTGCGAAGAATGTGTTTTATACACATGTGTAGAAGGAAGTGGATAATGTGAGCGTATTTTTTGCTAACCAGATAATATTTTTGCTGTCACCTGTGAGGTCTGTTTGTCCCCAGCTGCTAATGAGCTTGGAGAAGGTCCAGAAGTCTGGGATTCATCCTCAGGTAGTAAACGTTTGGATGGCAGCCACGGGGTCTGGTTTCAATATTCAGATGGTAAAGCGTTTGCATTACATGCATGGGATCTGGACTCGGTGCCCATTTTAAATCTTCCCTCGACTCGAATCAAGAATGTGTCATTTGCCGCCGACTCGTACGCTCACACCAACAAGGCTATTTTCTGACGACTCCTACACTCCGCGCTCGCCGATTATGTCTGAACGTCAAAAGAAGAACGCACAGGCCCGGGGGAAACGCTGCTACGCCTCAACAAAAACAGGGTGCCGCTGCCAGCTATTTTGCTGACAGAATGAGGATTTTTCTTGCATTGAACAGCAGATGTCTGAGGAGGCCTGAAATCTATGATGTGTGCTCCTAAATGATCTGACAGCTGGCACCGTAGCATCAGATCTCAGTCCTAGTTTTACACAATTTAGCTAAAACACTTTGCTGTGATCTTTATGATTTATCAACAAACAGCAGTGTCTGGAACGGTTCTGTACATTCCCCAACAGTCTAGAAATGAGTAGAATTTGAGATCATTGCCTTTCCCGAGGCGCAGGGAACGCTGGCCATGGATTCGCGGATGAAGACACCGTGGCAGTGCAAGGCCTTGCCATGGTGGAAATTTAGGAGAAAGTAAGAAAGGCAACCTGGGTCAGGTTTTAAAAACTGCTAGGGCAGGTGTGTTCTGAGTTCTTAGGGTCATCAGGACTAGAGTTCAGGGTTCCACCCAAGGAGTCCAGATAATTGCAAGGGAGCAGCCTGAGAGGTGTTCATGTCTGGGACAGGATAGGCAGAGGCCCGAACCCTAACTACAGTGCCGCTAAAGAGATCTGGGAGGCTGAAAATTACTGCACTGTGTGGTGATGGTGGAAATCCCTGAGATGGAAGCTGGTTGCTATGAACATTTTCTTTCTGTTTTAAATAAAAGTGGGCCTACAAGCCCTGAAAAAGCATATCTGGCATGGACTGAACTCGCTGGTGAGCGCTACACCCACCAAGATGTCACAACACATAAACATCTCTGCACTCACAGGTATGGATGACCTTTAAGGACTCCTTCATATTTTACTGGCTGTACATACAGTCAGTTTATGACAAGGTTAAGGTGTAGGCACCATCTGTCAGAGAAGACGAAATGTGTCCAGGTGCCTAGCTTTGCGCAAATGCAGAATGCCCATTAGCCGTACCCATTCATGTGCGCATGCATGCACAAATTCACATGCCAGCACGCACGCCTGCCACTAGAGTGGTGCCAAGCAGGCTATTTAAACAGCACCGAGACTCCAGGACTTTGCCTTATGGTCTATAACATTACTACATACCTGTTACCTGATTGTATCTGATTTCCTGTTGCCGACCTGCTCTGCCCTGACCACGCTTGAACCCCTGGCTGTACCAACCCATGCTTGTCTCTGGACCATGTCTCTGCCTCTTCCCTCTGCCTACCTGCCTGATCGTTGGTCACTTTGGCCTGAACTATGCTCATCCTTGTGTTTGCTGCTTTGTTCCTGATCTGCCTGTTAGTTCCTAACTGGGCTTGCCTGACCCTGCTATTCACCCCTGCCAGTGACTATCATCTGTACTCAGCCATTTGCAGCCTGCCAAGTGCCTGTTGTCCTACTGCCAGTGATCTGCCAGCTTGCTGTTCCTGCGGCTCTGCATCCACACAGCCCAGCCTGCATCCTGGTGCACACAGATGACTCTCCTGCATCTGACATCACAGAACTGTCAGGCACTCGTACCACTCCGGGCTCTCATGCCTCTTGTTACCCTACCTGAGGTACTGAGCAGGAGGTGTAAGAGAATGCCTATCTCTCTATGACAGGCTCCATTACCAGGTATTTGAAACCATCTGTGCTTCCTTCCATAATGATCCCTGTGAAGCCTCCTAGATCCCAGGACCAGGAAGCATAGGTGACTTGACTTTTTCCCAAACTGAGATTAGGCCAAGCCAAGCTCAATCACTGCCATTCAACTGTCAAATGTCTGAATTTTAGCAGGCACTAGAGTTTCCTGCACTCAACATTTGAATGATGGGCAGAGCTTAATGCTGAACTCAACTTGGGAAAAATTTGAGGGGCCCATGCACAGTCCAAACCTTGGGGACTTCATATGGTAAGGCTTAAACACTAACACAGGAACCTGCGGGCTCAACAAGATCTTCTTCATTGATGTCACCTTAGAACAGCCTTTCTCACGCTTTTAATCCCAGAGGAACCCTTAAATTATTAATCAGGTCTGAGGAAACCTAGCTAAAAGCAATTAATTGGAGGTCAGCGGGAAATTGCCCCCTTACAACCATGACCAATCGCATAGGTCCCAGCTGTCCCTGATTTCGAGGGACTGTCCCTGATTTGGACCAAAGTCCCTCTTTCCTCCTCATTTGTCCCTCATTTTGGTCTGATCTATATAGTTGTATATAAAATGCACTTTTTATCTTTCAAAAAGGGTTTCCCAGTGCTAAACCTTTCATGCAATTTCTAAATTGCTGCATTTGTAAATTTCAAAAGCCAATATAAAGGAATAGTAGTGGTAAAAAAGCACTTGTGGGTTTAACTAATCACTTTTTTTTGTATAATTATGCTTTAAGGGGATGTGGAGGGGGGGGGGGGTCCTATGCCACATTCTTTTGCTAATAGGTGTCTCTCGTTCATATCTCAAAAAGTTGAGAGGTATGCAGTGGTGGTCAGAATGTCACCTTTGTAGACAGCGAAAAAGGTAATTGGTGTCAGGTAGCCAGCTTCTTCTTATTGAATGCAACAAAAGCAATAATCCCAAAACAATGGAAGTCAAAGAAAATACCGATGATAAAGGATTGGCTTAGGGAGGTAGACAATATCAGGCTTATGGAAGAAGTAATACACTTGCAAAATGACTCCGAAATTAGATTTGTTAGCACTTGGAAGAGTTGGTTGGAATTTAAACAATCCCTGGTTTATGTGAGCTATATGGGGAGTGAGGGTGGTATTTAGAGGCCCATCTCCTACACCCCCCCCTTTTCCCTCCTTCTTTTTTTTTTTGACACAGGAGAAAATGCATGATTTGCAGGGGAGATGGTAATGGTGGTAGAGAGACAAAATTCATAAATTAATGAATAGGGTAGGGGAAGGTCAGGTAAGAAATTTGCTAAGAGTATTTATTATTAACAATTATTATTAACTATTAATATTATATGAAAAAGGAACTGGGTGAAATTATCTACTGATACACAATTAGGTAAGGGCTAATAGATTGAGAGCAAGGGGATAGGTTCTTCACGGCATGGATAATGGGAGGTGGGGGGGTTTCCCTTTTTTTTTTTTTTTTTTCTTTCCTGGGGGGTGGGGGGAGGGGTGAGTGGGTGGAATATTTTTAATTTTTATATTTTTCCTCAGAAATTTGAAAAATGTGGTCTTTAGAGATGAGTGTGCTATAGGATGGATCCAGTTCTGTGTTTTTGTTGTTTTTTTTATGTTTTGTATACTTGTCTTTGAAATGATATAGAAGGTTTTATATGTGTATAAAAATGTAATAAAAAGGACTTCCCAGTGCTAAACCTTTCATCCAATTTTTAAATTGCTGCATTTGTAAATTTCAAAAGCCAGTATAAAGGAATAGTAGTGGTTAAAAAACACTTGTGGGTTTAACCAATCACTTTTTTTTGTATAATTATCCTTAAAGGGGATGTGGAAGGGGTGTGTCCTATGCTACCTTCTTTTGCTAATAGGTGTCCCTCATTCATATCTCAAAAGTTGGGAGATATGCAATGGTGGTCAGAATGTCACCTTTGTAGACAGCGAAAAGGGTAATTGGTGTCATGTAGCCAGCTCCGTCAGGTGACATTGGCCCTTGAACTATGCAGTTGCAGCTGCTGTATGTAAGTCATCTACAGCTCAAGGAACCCCTAGCAACTTCTGGAAGTACTATGGTTAAGAATGGCTATCTTGGAAATACAATTCAGGTTCACGTTAAATCATACTAATGTGCAAAAAAATCTAGTAAATCAACACTAAGGGTTTTATGAATCCAGCTAATGTGTATCTGTGATCAAAATGTAAAATCAAATTGTGAGCACCCAGCTTGGGTGCTTCCGTCAAGCTATAGCTTCCTACAGTCTGGAACCAGGTATTGTAGCTGAGCATCCAAGACTAGGCGATAATAGCTTAGATGCAAACTGGAACTCACTTTAATGAAAACTCACACAGAACTGTAAACAGGAATATCATTAACATAGCTAAGGAACAGCCAACATTAACAAGCAAATTAAACAACTAGCAACCTAGGTGACTCAGTGCCCACCCAGACCGTTTGGCACCAAGCTCACAACCCTGGATAAAAAGTACATTACACATTATCATAAGCATAAACATCCCACAATAGTTCAATAACAAGGTCACAATATGGATCACCTATCCAAGAGATGATCAGACAGACAGAAACAATGGGTGACTCAATTAACAATGCAAATGCTAGGAGGCACACAATAAGAGAGACATACTTAACAGAAACCCTTAACACCTTAATAAACAGATTATAGCTGGAGACCCCAGCATCAGGTTGCTTTGAGCTGATCATATTAACATCTGGTCTGAGTCTTACAGTCTAAAGCAGTCATTGCTGATTTTGGCATAACAGTGCAAGTATTCATACCCCTTGTAATGTTCCACATTTTGTCATGTTACAACCAAAAACGTAAATGTATTTTATTGGGATATTATGTGATAGACCAACACAAAGTGGCACATAATTGTGAAGTGGAAGGAAAATGATAAATGGTTTGCAAAACATTTTACAAATAAATATGTGAAAAGTGTGGCGTACATATGTATTAAGCCCCCCGAGTCAATACTTTGTAGAACCTCCTTTCACTGCAATTAGAGCTGCAAGTCTTTTTGGGGATGTCTCTACCAGCTTTGCACATCTAGAGAGGGACATTGTTGCCCATTCTTCTTTGGAAAATATCTCAAGCTCTGTCAGATTGGATGGAGAGCGTCTGTGATCAGCAATTTTCAAGTCTTGCCACAGATTCTCAGTTGGATTTATGTCTGGACTTTGACTGGGCCATTCTAACACATGAATATTCTTTGATCTAAACCATTCCATTGTAGCTCTGGCTGTATGTTTAGGGTCGTTGTCCTGCTGGAAGGTGAACCTCCAAAACAGTCTTAAGTCTTTTGCAGACTCTAACAGGTTTTCTTCTAAGATTGTCCTGTATTTGGCTCCAATCCACCTTCCCATCAACTTTGACCAGCTTCCCTGTCCCTGCTGAAGAACAGCATCCCCACAACATGATGCTGCCACCACCATGTTTCACGGTGTGGATGGTGTGTTCAGGGTGATGTGCAGTGTTAGTTTTCCGCCACACATAATGTTTTGCTTTTGGGCCAAAAAGTAAAATTTTGGTCTCATCTGACCAGAGCACCTTCTTCCACGTTTGCTGTGTCCTCCACATGGCTTCTCACAAACTGCAAACAGGACTTCTTATGACTTTCTTTCCACAGTGATTTTCTTCTTGTCATTCTTCCATAAAGGTCAGATTTGTGGAGAACACGACTAATAGTTGTCCTGTGGACAGATTCTCCCACCTGAGCTGTGGATCTCTGCAGCTCCTCCAGAGTTACCATGGACCTCTTGGCTCTTCTCTGATGAATGTTCTCCTTGCCCGGCCTGTCAGTTTAGGTGGACGGCCATGTCTTTGTAGGGTTGCAGCTGTGCCATACTCTTTCCATTTTCAGATGATGGATTGAACAGTGCTTCGTGAGATGTTCAAAGCTTGGAATATTTTTTTATGACCTAACCTTGCTTTAAACTTCTCCACGACTTTATCCCTGACCTGTCTGGTGTGTTTCTTGGCCTTCATGATGCTGTTTGTTCACTAAAGTTTTCTAACAAATCTCTAAGGGCTTCACAGAACAGCTGTATTTATACTGAGATTAAATTACACAAAGGTGGACACTATTTACCAACTAGATTTTAGTTAGGGGTATCAGAGTAAAGGGGGCAGAATACAAAGGCACACCACACTTTTCACATATTTTTTTGTAAAAAATGTTGAAAACCATTTATAATTTCCCTTTCACTTCACAATTATGTGCCACTTTGTGAACTGTGTTGGTCTATTATAAAACATAAAATTCCAGTGAAATACATTTACATTTTTGGTTGTAACATGAAAATATGTGGAAAACTTCAAGAGGTATGAATACTTTTTCAAGGCACTGTATATATCTGGGTACTCCAGTTCCCGGAGTCTGTGTGTTTTGGGGAGACATAGACTTGGATCCAAAGCAAGACCACTCCATGGGTCTTCCAGACACACACCTCTCAAAAAGAGTAGTGTTCCCTTAAAAGCCAGGGCCCATAGTCAGTAGGTAAGAGGCCAACCTGCAGTCCCCTCCAAAAGCCTCTGTCCTGTTTGCATCTGTCACACCAATCCACATTGTTATGGCTTGGTAATTCAGGAGTTAATGGTGTGCTGTGTCTTCCCCCTACATGTGTCACTTCCCGTTGAGAAGAGATAGATGCAGCAGTAGGTTGAGCCTCATGGATTCTGGGAGCCAGAATGGAGACCATACATGCGGAGATGTAGTCATTGCACCATGAGTGGGGTTACCCAGTAGTGGGACCCTGATAGCAGGAATGAATCTTTACTATCCACTAAATGTGGAGGAATGCAACAAAAAGGTAATACACACCTCAACCACAGCACTTCAAATAGGAGATGAACAATGCCACATCCTGAAATGTTGCCCCATTCTGTAATTAAAGTGGTTCTAAAGGCTCAAGGTTTTTTTTATCTTCATGCATTTTATGCGTTATTTACTCCTGACCTCTGCACTTCGTGTGTTACTTACTCCTGACCTTTACACTTTGTACATTACTTACTCCTGACCTTTACACTTTGTACATTACTTACTCCTGACCTCTGCACTTCGTGTGTTACTTACTCCTGACCTTTACACTTTGTACATTACTTACTCCTGATCTCTGCACTTGGTGCGTTACTTACTGCTGACCGTTACGTTTTGAACATTACTTACTCCTGACTTTTGCACATTGTGTGTTACTTACTCCTGATCTCTGTACTCTCTGCACTACGTACTGCTTAATCCTGCTCTCTGTGTGTCACCTATTCCTGACACCTGCTCTTTGTTCATAACGCATGCTCTCTGTGCTTTATAAACTCATGACCTCTGCATTCTCTGGGTTGCTTACTCCTGACCCCTGCACTCTGTACATTACTTACTTCTGAACTCTGTACATTGCTTATTTTCTCATTATATGTCAGACACAAAGAAAAACGGCTGAAATTGAGTGAAGTTGCTGATATCAGATCATATGACAATAAACTCACCTGGAATGAGTATACAGCAGGTATACAGTGGGTATACAGTGAGCGAATATGCAATAGGTATACAGCGGGTGTACAGTGGGTATACAGCAGGCATACAGACGGTATACAGTAGATATACAGCATGTATAAAGTAGATATACAGCGAGTATACAGTAGGTATACAGCAAGTATACAGTGGGTGTACAGCGTGTATACATCAGGTATAAAGAGGGTATACAGCAGGTATACAGTGCATATACATCCAGTATACAGTGGGTTTACATCGGGTGTACAGTGGGTATAAAGTGGGTATACAGTGGGTATACAGTGCATATACAGGGGGTATACAGTGGGTATACAGTAGGTATACAGTGCATATACAGTGGGTATACAGTGCATATACAGTGGGTATACAGTGGGTATACAGGGGTATACAGTGGATATACAGTAGATATACAGTATGTATACAGGGGTATACAGTGCATATACAGTGGGTATACAGTAGGTATACAGGGGGGATACAGTGCATATACAGGGGGTATACAGTAGGTATACAGTGGGTATACAGTAAGTATACGGGGGGGATACAGTGCATATACAGGGAGTATACAGTAGGTATACAGTGGGCATACAGGGGGTATACAATAGGTATACAGGGGGTATACAGTGCATATACAAGGGGTATACAGTAGGTATACAGTGGGCATACAAGGGGTATACAGTAGGTATACAGGGGGTATACAGTAGCATAGCTCCCAACTGTCCCTGATTTCGAGGGACTGTCCCTGATTTGAAGTAATGTCACTCTGTCCCTCTTTCCTCCTCATTTGTCCCTCATTTTGGTCTGATCCATATAGATGTATATAAAATGCACTTTTTATCTATAAAAAAGTATTTTGCAGTGCTAAACCTTTCATCTGATTTCTAAATTGCTGCATTTGTAAATTCCAAAACCCAATATAAAGGAATAGTAGTGGTAAAAGGCACTTGTGGGTTTAATCAGACTTGTGTTTTTGTACAATTCTCCTTTAAGGGGGTGTGGCAAGGGGGTGTGTCCTATGCCTGCATACTTTTGCTGATAGGTGTCCCTCATTCCCATCTCAAAAAGTTGGGAGGTATACAGTAGGTATACAGAGGGTATACAGCAGATTGCCTTATCAGTTCAGTCAGATGGAATAGGCTGGGCTCTCTATACCAGAATATATGAAGGGTATTATTTTACAGGTTGCACTGACTCTACAAATACAGACTATACGGTGAGGTCGTCATGTTCCATGTTTCATGCAAGATCTGCTTTTCAAGCGTTACGCGGTTTGTTTGCTACACTTCGACTGTAAAGCACAGCAGGTCCCATCATTATGCACTTAACAAAGATTTCCATCGAGGAGGTGATATGTTATTTAGCTCAGATCCCGGCTTTGGATTGGAAAAGTTAAACATTTAATGTCACAAAGTATAACAGAAAAATATCTCGTGTTTACATTGTTCTCCTCGTGTACCGAGATCAGAAGGAAGATGTCAGACGTAATAACAATTACCATCATTTTGTATAATTCCTCAGACACCTGTTTCTGGACGATCGCACATGTGAAACGTGTTAGCAGAAGAATCGAGCGTGCATAGAGGATTCCATGAAATTCCGCAGCAATCCATGATGTTTATATCCACTTATATGTATTTTATATCACAACTCATCACAGGGCCCCCCAATATTATCAATATTATTCATCTCAGCATTATTGGACCCCCAATATTATAATATTATTCATCCCAGGATTTTTGGACCCCCAATATTATCAATATTATTCATCCCAGGATTATTGGACCTCCAATATTATCAATATTATTCATCCCAGGATTATTGGATCCCCAATATTATTAAAATAATTCATCCCAGGATTTTTGGACCCCCAATATTGTCAATATTATTCATCTCCGTGGTATTGGACCCCCAATATTATATCAATAGAATTCATCCCAGAGCTATCAGACCTCCAATATTATCAATATCATTCCTCCCAGGGTTAAAGGGAGCTCAATATTATCAATAAAATTCATCCCAGGGTTATTGGACCCCCAATATTATCAATAGAATTCATCCCTGGGTTATCAGACCTCCAATATTATCAATATCATTCCTCCCAGGGTTATAGGAGCTCAGTATGATCAATAGAATTCATCCCAGGACTATTGGGCCCCCAATATTATCAATATAATTTATCCCAGATTTATTGGACTCCCAATATTATCAATAGTAT
The DNA here is from genome assembly GCF_042186555.1 of Aquarana catesbeiana. Lineage (NCBI taxonomy): Eukaryota > Metazoa > Chordata > Amphibia > Anura > Ranidae > Aquarana > Aquarana catesbeiana. The sequence continues at coordinate 16,354,673 of NC_133331.1, forward strand.
TTATTGTATGGTTATTGGACCCCCAATATTATAAATAGAATTTATCTCAGGGTTAATGGACCCCCAATATTATCAATAGAATTTGTCCCAGGGTTTATTGACCCCCAATATTATCAGTATCATTCATTTCAGGGTTTTGGGACCCCCAGTATTATCAATATACTTCTTCCCAGTGTTATTGGACCCCCAATTTTATCAATATAATTCATCCCAGGGTTATTTGACCCCCAATATTATGAATAGACTTCCTCGCAGGGTTATTGGACCCCCAATATTATCAATAGAATTAATCTCTAAAGGTTTGGCCATATCTGCTACAAAGTCCATCAGGAAAAGAGTTTACAAATTTGACGAAGAGCAGATCTCAGATTCAATTATCCGTCAGTTTGTTTTCCTTCCATTCACAATGTATACATTCAGACTACAGAAGGGTCCAGAATTGCGCTCTACCCATTCCCATATTTCTTCCAGTAAGCAATCTTCCCGGCACAGACACACTCGGTATGGAAATGTTTGAGGAGTCTTAATTGGTTACACAGCTCCTCGTTCCAGTGCATTGACCATTACTGTTCATGGTAGGCATCTACAATCACGATTTCCTTTGCAGCTATTAGAGGTGGGAGGACTCACTGCTCTCACCCCACCCAGAGACGGAGGAGGCAGTTTAAAGGGGGTGACGAAGAAAAACAGATATCCTTTATATGGCTGGGTTTTGTTGGTGTAATAGCCTGAAAGAAGGAGAATCTATATCCTGCAGACATCTATCAAAGATTGAGACCAAGCCTTGCTGATGTCTGCAACCCTTTTTCTCAACATTATTGAAGTGGCACCCTGGGCCCTGTCTCAGATCAGAGTGCCAATCAGAGTGGTTCTGGGCCTTGTGATCATGGTGATGACCAATCACAGGCCAATCAGAGTGGTTCTGTACTTTGTACTCTGGGCACAATGAGCAACAAAGGGGAAGACTTGCTGACTACCATTAAACAAGGGGGTACACGGGGGAGAAAACCCTGACCAACAATGAAGGGGAGCACAGATATTGACCACCACTGTAGGGAGGCGCTACACTGACCATCAATGTAGGGGGGCAATACATGGACCACCAATGTAGGGGGGCAAATACATTGACCACCAATGTAGGGGGGGCACTACACTGACCATAAATGTAAGGGGACACTACACTGACCAACAATGTAGGGGGGCACTACACTGACCATCAATATAGAGGGACACTACACTGACCATCAATGTAGGGAGGCACTACACTGACCATCAATACAGAGGGGCACTACACTGACCATCAATGTAAGGGGGCACTACACTGACCAACAATGTAGGGGGCACTACACTGACCATCAATGTAGGGGGGCACTACACTGACCAACAATGTAGGGGGGCACTTCACTGACCATCAATATAGAGGGGCACTACACTGATCATCAATGTAGGGGTTCACTACACTGACCAACAATGTAGGGGGCACTACACTGACCATCAATATAGAGGGACACTACACTGACCATCAATATAGAGGGACACTACACTGTCCATCAATATAGAGGGGCACTACACTGACCATCAATATAGAGGGACACTACACTGACCATCAATATAGAGGGACACTACACTGTCCATCAATATAGAGGGGCACTACACTGCCCATCAATGTAGGGAGGCACTACACTGACCATCAATGTAGAGGGGCACTACACTGACCAACAATGTAGGGGGGCACTACACTGACCATTAATATAGAGGGGCACTACACTGACCATCAATATAGAGGGGCACTACACTGACCATCAATATAGAGGGGCACTACACTGACCATCAATATAGAGGGGCACTACACTGACCATCAATATAGAGGGGCACTACACTGACCATCAATATAGAGGGGCACTACACTGACCATCAATATAGAGGGGCACTACACTGACCATCGATGTAGGGAGGCACTACACTGACCATCAATGTAGGGTGGCACTACAGTGACCATCAATATAGAGGGGCACTACACTGACCATCAATATAGAGGGGCACTACACTGACCATCAATGTAGGGAGGCACTACACTGACCATCAATGTAGAGGGGCACTACACTGACCATCAATGTAGGAGGGCACTACACTGACCATCAATATAGAGAGGCACTACACTGACCATCAATATAGAGGGCCACTACACTGACCATCAATATAGAGGGATACTACACTGACCATCAATGTAGGAGGGCACTACACTTACCATCAATATAGATGGGCACTACACTGACCATCAATATAGAGGGACACTACACTGACCATCAATATAGGAGGGCAATACACTGACCATCAATGTAGGGGGACACTACACTGACCATCAATGTAGGAGGGCACTACACTGACCAACAATGTAGGAGGGGGGCACTACACTGACCAACAATGTAGGGGGGCACTACACTGACCATCAATATAGAGGGACACTACACTGACCATCAATATAGGAGGGCAATACACTGACCATCAATGTAGGGGGACACTACACTGACCATCAATGTAGGAGGGCACTACACTGACCAACAATGTAGGGGGGGGGGGCACTACACTGACCAACAATGTAGGGGGGCACTACACTAACCATCAATATAGAGGGACACTACACTTACCATCGATGTAGGGGGGCAGTATACTGACCATCAATGTAGGGGGGCACTACACTGACCATCAATATAGAGGGACACTACACTTACCATCAATGTAGGGGGGCACTACACTGACCAACAATGTAGGGGGGCACTACACTGACCAACAATGTAGGGGGGCACTACACTGACCATCAATATAGAGGGACACTACACTTACCATCGATGTAGGGGGGCAGTATACTGACCATCAATGTAGGAGGGCACTACACTGACCATCAATATAGAGGGGCACTACACTGACCACCAATGTAGGGGGGCACTACACTGACCATCAATGTTGGGGGGCACTACACATGTTCAATGTTTCATGCAAGAACTGCTTTTCAAGCGTTACGCGGTTTGTTTGCTACACTTCGACTGTAAAGCACAGCAGGTCCCATCATTATGTACTTAGCAAAGATTTCCATTGAGGAGGTGATATGTTATTTAGCTCAGATCCTGGCTTTGGATTGGAAAAGTTAAACTATTATTGTCACAAAGTATAACAGAAAAATATCTCGTGTTTACATTGTTCTCCTCGTGTACCGCACTACACTGACCATCAATTTAAGGGGACACTACACTGACCATCAATTTAAGGGGACACTACACTGACCATCAATTTAGGGGGCACTATACTGACCATTAATGTAGGGAGGGGCACTACACTGACCATCAGTGTAGGGGGACAAAGACTGAGCATGTGAGCAGCATTGGGCTATGAGCTGCTTCATTTCACATTCCATCATTTGTGTATATCACCCAAAACTCAGGTTTCTTCTTGATGGTAGGCAACATTTTATCATTTTCACATTTTGGAATGTGGTGCCTGAAGATTTTACATACACTTAAGGGGTGCCGTGACTGAAAAAAAAAAAAGAAACAATGGTCTAAAATGTTTGTCCTGAATTAAGTCCAACCACAAATGTCTGTTTCTGGGGAAATACCTGTCTATAGGGGGGGATAGGGGGGGCACATTTCCGCAACGTGTAGTGGTGCAGATATTGCAGATCTCAACCTCCAGAAAAACTGGAACCCTTGGTCTGGTCATGAAGGGTTTTGGCTATTCCTGGACTTGAAGGGATTAAGTCATCAGTGGATCCAAGGCAAAGATCTTGCTACTGGAGCATCTATCAAGGAAGATTTTAGATGGCAGCCAATTGATAAGGCAATTCAATTTGGAATAACCAATCCCACTGCCCTTTCATTAGGTCCTATTTAAAAAATCCTTGGCGTTGAAGCCTACAGGAAACCTACCCACACAGATCGGAATCTGCTTTCTGACTCCCATCACCCACTAGAACACAAACTGGGGGTTATTAGACAAGTGACAAGTGACACCAGAGTTTGTGGCTACCTAGACTGGGCTTTTGGTAAAATATCTACTGGGTCAAGCAAAACATGGGACCATTGAACAGAGGGGAACCCACAAAGTAATGTAGTCATCCTGATTGTGTCTGGAGTGTAAAGAAATGCACAGTCCTGTACATTTAGGAGACAAAACTACCTCTTAAAATAAGAAGGTAAACTCTGCAGGTCAGTTCTCATCGGTTTTTCTTCAACTTAACGATAAGGAACACTCTTCAGAGGACAGTGAGGCGCACATCTTGGACAATGAGGACAAGTGGTTCACTAAAGACGTGAACGAGACCATGTACATCACTGTATAGGGGTGGGGCGTCTTCGACAGAACCTGTCACCAACATTAAATACTATTTTACCATCTCTACCCCTGTGATTTGACAATTCACACCTTCAGCCGAGTAACCCATACAATTAACACCCACCCCAGACTTTATGTCATGAATTATGGCTGAATTATGAAAATAGAACAGGATGCTTTTACAAACTTTCGTACATCCTATGATGTACATTGATCATATAGTGCCATATTGTCATTGGTGGTCCTGTAGACACAGCTTATAGTGGCTTTTTCATTCTGATGTCATAGGTTTCTGTTGTGCTCAAACATGAGACATAGCACTGTGCAGCTTAAAACGTGAACTCTGTCAGTAGTGTGAGAACTGACACTGCATGTGAGGAAACTGCATATCCCACAATCCGTGGGGCTCTCAATCTAGGGCTCTGCAGGTGAGAGCTACACAGTAAATAGATCTGACACAGACACAAACAGGCAGAGCAATGAACAGAAAGATCACCATGCTGGAAGAGATGTATTTTCCTCCCATTAACACTCCCACATTTGTGAGAAGGAAATGATGAGGTATGGTTTGGACACTGTGTGACCTGGAACAAGTTGTTGCCTGTCTTTGTAGTGAATAGGGACAAGCTAGGTGAATGAATACAAGCACACATCTGTGGAGGACACTGAATGGAGGCCTGTGGAGGGATTGGCAGAGAGGGATGGAGGACACGGAATGGAGGCCAGTAAAGGATTTGGCAGAAAGGGTGGAGGACACTGAATGAAGCCAGTAGAGGGATTGGCAGGGAGGGATGGAGCACATTGAATGGAAGCCAGAGCAGGGATTGGCAGAGAGGGGTGGAGGACATAGAATGGAGGCCAGTGGAGGGATTGTCAGAGGGGGGTGGAGGACACTGAAGGGAGACTATTGGAGGGATTGGCAGAGAGGGATGGAGGACACTGAATGGTGGTCTGTGGCAGGATTGGCAAAGAGGGATGGAGGACACTAAGCGGATACCAGTGTAGGGATTGGCATGGAGTGGAGGACACTGAATGGAGGACAGTGGAGAGATTGGCAGAGAGGGGTGGAGGACACTGAATAAATACCAGTGGAAGAATTGGCAGAGAGGGGTTGGAGGACACTGAATGGAAACCAGTGAAGGGTATGACAGAGAGAGGTGGAGGACACTGAATGGAGGCCAGTGGAGGGATTGTTAGAGAGGGGTGGAGGACACTGAATGGAGGCCAGTGGAGGGATTGGCAGAGAGGGGTGAAGGACACTGAATAGAGGCCAGTGGAGGTATAGGCAGAGAGAGGTGAAGAACACTGAATAGAGATTAGAAGCCAGTGGAGGGATTTGCAGGGAGGGGTGGAGGACACTGAATAGAGGCCAGTGGAGTCATTGGCTGAGAGGGGTGGAGGATACTGAGCAGTTAGTAAGCAGGTTGAAATACTGGTTAGTAAGACAGCTGCCAGGCAAGGACAACGTTTCAAATGCTTTACATGGAAAAGTGCAAAAGGTAATTACTGAGTCTGACATTCACAGACAGAATTCTTCCCTAATTCCATAACTCCATAAGTACAGGCTGTGTGCTGCCCCGGCACCCCTGCAAAAGTAGTGTTCATGCAATACAAATTCCAACAAAGGCATTCCTCAAGGGCTGGTGTATTCGGGGCAAACCCCAGCTTCTGATGACTTCACACCTAAAAAGCAACATCCTTCTGGTCCTCGCAGGTGCCACTTGCTGTCTTTCTCCTTTAGAGGTATCGGTCTTAGCTCTCCACTAGGCCTTTGTTGGGAACATGCTGTTGGAGGTAACTCAAACCCAAACCAACCCTAGCCTGCCCTCTCAGGGGCTCACCGTACCAGACCACTGTGACATATTTATATCACAGGATTCGTGGGCTGGACCCAGAGAAAAGCCTGCCAAAAAGACCAAAGAACCGGGAAAGGCATTAACTCCTACCCTCCCGACCAGGACAGTTCCTAACTGGCTATCAAAACCTGCTTACATAACCATATATAAAACCAAGCTATTGAGATCTTAGTAAATGTATTTTGCACATTAATTAGGTTAATTAAGTTCTGTCTGTTTCGCCCTAAAAAATCCTGGCAGAAAAACACGTCCTCTCTGTTAATTTGATAACGTTGAAGGCCATTCATTCTTCCATAGCTGAAACCACAGATCTGAGCCAACACCGTCCTGGTCTGAGTGATCTGGCCGGGCAGAGTGAAGGACGCTGATGATATTGTTTGCACTTTCTGCTCGGGGCATCTGGTATGCTTCAAAAACATAAAAACATCTAAACTGAAAACTTTCTTAAATAAAAACGGAAATGTTCCAATCCAAAATCTCTAATTCAAACCATGTCCATATTTCAGAGCAAGTATTTGAAAAGAAAGTTAAAGAAAAGAAAATGTACTGCTGCACGTCACAGAGATCACAATAATAAACAGAAAGCGGGGCCAAAAGAAATGCCTTTTCCATCGGCGTGCCCCCCCCCCCCCCCCCCCCCCACACACAGAGAAATGAGAATCCACCAGCACCATTCAGAGGGTGGAGAGAATACACAAAACGTAATGCAAAACGCATGCTCCTGGCTGGATTACTCCGATGGAAAGATCCGTAAAATATATCAGAAGTCTTTTCTTTTTTCTGGTTGATAATACTAAGCAGAACTCAAAAACAGTAAAAGATCGACTTGAAAGTGGACGGCACAGAGCCGGACATAAATACTCTGCAGGAACTCTGAGCGGTTTGTCTGCAGCTCCTAAATTTTAATGTCGATGTATAAAACCGCGGAATTCCATGCTGGCATCCATTGTAAGGAAAATATAGAATGTGCTGTACAAGAATCCGACTATAGTACTACCGGTACCTTCAAATACCGACTCTTCTATTGCTACCAGACATCATTTACTAATAGAGGAACCCCAATATTAACAGAGGAACCCCATAATTTACTACTAGAGGAACCCCCCATAATATTGGAGAAACTTTCCATCATTTACTAATAGAGGACCCCCTCATTGTAATGGAGGAACCTGCAATAATTTATTTATAGAGGAACCCCCCCTTCCATAATAATGGAGGAACCCACTATAATTTACTAAATGAGGAACCCCCCATAATCATGGAGGAACCCCCATAATTTACTCATGGAAGAACCCACCATAATTTACTATTCGAGGAACCCACCATAATTAACTAATGGAGGAACCCCCAACATTTACTAATGGAGGAACTTCCAAAACTGACTAATGGAGGAACTCCCATAATTTACTAATGGAGGAATCCCCATATTTTACTAATAAAGGAATCCGCCATAAGTTACTAATGGAGGAACCCTCATAATTTACTAATGGAAGAACCCCTATATTTTACTAATGCAGGAACCCACAATAATTTACTAATGGAGGAACCCCCATAATTTACTAATAGAGGGACCCCCCATAATTTATTAATAGCGGAGCACTCTATAACTTACTAAAGGAGGAAACCCCATAATTTACTGATGGAAGAACCCCCATATTCTACTAGTGGAGGAACCCACCATAATTTACTAATGGAGAAAATCCCAATAATTTACTAATGGAGGAACCCACCATAATTTACTAATGCAGAAAACTGTCAATATTTTCTAATGGAGGAAACCCCATAATTTACCAATGGAAGAACCCATCAAATGTTACTGATGGAAGAACTCCCATATTTTACTAATGAAGGAACCCCATTATAATTTACTAATGCAGGAACCCACCATAATTTACTGATGGAAGAACCCCTATATTTTAGTAATGGAGGAACCCACCATAATTTACTAATGGGGGAACGCTCATATTTTACTAATGGACACATCTACCATAGTTTACTAATGGAGGAACCCCCATAATTTATTATTGGAGGGACCTGTCATAATTTTCTTATGGAGGAACATCTATAATTTACGTATCACACATTGACTATTTTCATCATTTTCTTAAGTGCAAATCCCAGGAGATTTGCTTATTCTGAGTCCTGGATGCAGTGTATATTGCTGCAACCACCCTGTATATGATCCCCACTTCCGATGATGCAATGAGCCATTGAGTAGAGCAACACGTTACTTACAAAGCAGGAAAGTGGGACATCTGAATTCACATGATCCTATGACTTATTTTTTTTTTTTATATATATGAGCAAGTGGTTAAAATCAATAAATGTTTTATTAGTATTATTATCATTATTATTATTTTTAATAATAATAATAATCCGTTGTAAGACTAATGAATTTCAGGAGAGGAAGGGCCAGCACTAGGAGCCAATCAGACTTTGCTGCAGTGCACATGTGTTGACAGTGAACATACTGGCCGTAGAAGAAAGCAGCATGAGCCTCACCAGTGTTCTGCTTCTCCTTCATTGTCCAATCTGCAAGCTGGGGGTGTGTTCTTGACCAAGCTGGGCTGCTCATGCAGTGGAGGTCTAGGGCCTGGCTGTGCTGTGTAGCAGGGTGCCCAGATTACAAAATTGGTGCAAGTCACACATCCTATGGTAGGTGAAACAGTTCCCATCAAAGGATTTCTATTGTCCACTTTGCCCACAGTTCAGTTTCAGGCATTGTGACAGATACACCTGAATTGCAATAGGACCTCGTATGGGAAGAACATAAACTTTTCATAATATGTTCTTGTTTTCTCTGACCTTCAGTTCTGTAATATTAAAACCTCAGTTCTCAATGATCTCTGTGGTTTTGTAGGTCTGTAAAAAAAAAAAAAAATTGTGCTGCATGCTTCCCACCAGTCTTTTATTGTGATAAGGACAGAAGATGGTTTAGACTGGAGGTATCAATATTGACCGGTTCCATCAGCAACATGTACCCCAGTTATACTCAGAATATACACAGCTAGACCCAATGGGTGCTCAGTCTATGGGGGCAAGGCATGACAAGTGCTCAACAACTAATAAGGAACATGAAGAAGTGGAATATGAAGGACACGGTTCATAAAGATGGACAACACCCACATCTGATATGGTCTTCAGTTTATTCACCTTATTTTAAATGTTTTATAAAGAGGAAATCTGAACTGACTGCAGCAGCATGGCGGGTGTACAGTCCCAAATAGAATGACCACCATCTGCTGCACCACTGTGTAACCCTAAGGCATCCGAATAAATGGCTGTGTATTTTCAGGCACGGTGGCCCCATTAGTAAATCAATACCAAAAGTTATGGGAAGAATCCATCGCAGTACAGCAGCAGGGACCCTTGCTGTAGCTGGTGGAGTTTCATATTTAGGTGTACAAAAGACTCAAGTCAGTCTAGTTCATGTAAAAAATATGTATGGGGTTATCCTATACAAAGTGATTAGCCATTTTCCCTCCCCAGTGTCATGTGACTTGTTAGTGTTACAAGGTCTCATACTGGTCACTAGAAGTTCAACATGGCACCTCATGGCAAAGAACTCTCTGAGGATCTGAAAAAAAGAATTGTTGCTCTACATAAAGATGGCCTGGGCTATAAGAACATTGCCAAGACCCTGAAACTGAGCTGCAGCACAGTGGCCAAGACCATACAGCGGTTTAACAGGACAGGTTCCCCTCAGAACAGGCCTCGCCATGGTCCACCAATGAAGTTGAGTGCACGTGCTCAGCGTCATATCCAGAGGTTGTCTTTGGGAAATAGATGTATGAGTGCTGCCAGCATTGCTGCAGAGGCTGAAGGGGTGGGGGGTCAGCCTGTCAGTGTTCAGACTATACGCCGCACACTGCATAAAATTGGTCTGTATGGCTGTCATCCCAAAAGGAAGCCTCTTCTAAAGGTTATGCACAAGAAAGCCTGCAAAAAGTTTACTGAAGACAAGCAGACTAAGGACATGGATTACTGGAACCATGTCCTGTGCTCTGATGAGACCAAGATAAACTTATTTGGTTCAGATGGTGACAAGCGTGTGTGGAGGCAACCAGGTGAGGAGTACAAAGACAAGTGTGTCTTGTCTATAGTCAAGCATGGTGGTGGGAGTGTCATGGTCTGGGGCTGCATGAGTGCTGCCGGCACTGGGGAGCTACAGATCATTGAGGGAACCATGAATGCCAACATGTACTGTGACATACTGAAGCAGAGCCCGATACCCTCCCTTCAGAGACTGGGCCGCAGGGCAGTATTCCAACATGATAGCGACCCCAAACACACCTCCAAGATAACCACTGCCTTGCTAAAGAAGCTGAGGGTAAAGGTGATGGACTGGCCAAGCATGTCTCCAGACCTAAACCCTATTGATCATCTGTGGGACATCCTCAAACGGAAGGTGGAGGAGCGCAAGGTCTCTAACATCCACCAGCTCTGTGATGTCGTCATGGAGGAGGGGAAGAGGACTCCAGTGGCAACCTGTGAAGCTCTGGTGATCTCCATGTCCAAGAGGGTTAAGGCAGTGCTGGAAAATAATGGTGGCCACACAAAATATTGACTCTTTGGGTCCAATTTGGACATTTTCACTTAGGGGTGTACTCACTTTTGTTGCCAGCGGTTTAGACATTAATGGCTGTGTGTTGAGTTATTTTGAGGGGGCAGCAAATTTACACTGTTATACAAGCTGTACACTCACTACTTTACATTGTAGCAAAGTGTCATTTCTTCAGTGTTGTCACATGAAAAGATAAAAGAAAATATTTACGAAAATGTGAGGGGTGTACTCACTTTTGTGAGATACTGTAGATGGAGTCACTGGCGAGAGATCCCTGCCATAATGCCTAGTTCCTTACATTCCCACCTTGGGGGTCACACATAGAATATATCTGGCTATAACCATAGTAATACCCCTAGAGATTGTGGATCCAGAAAATAAACAATACATTAAAATAACCCATATACAGAACCCCACACTCACAGATGATCCAGAGGAAGGCAAAAAAATCTGTATGAAGCATGATGGATGCATATGATGCATGTTTTGGACCATGTATACCGTATATGGGGATTTCTCCAATAGGGAAAAAATTCCTTGTGACCCCAAGGTGGGAATGAATAAAAGATAGTCACTATTACTGAGACTTCTCACCACTGACTCCATCTAGAGGGTAAAGAGTTCTCTATGGCCCCTTTCACACGTGCTGTCCGATCAGGTCCACCTGTCCGTTTTTCAGGCGGACCTGACCGGATAATCCATTCACCTCTATGGAGCAACGGATGTCAGTCGGCTGACATCCACCGCTATCTGATTCGGTCCACCAAATTCAGACACATGGAGATCCTATTTTCCATCTGTCTGGTGGATGGGATTGAATGAAAACGGACAGGCAGTCCATCCGTTTTCATCCTATCTCCCCATAGAGGAGAGCGGGGCTCTGACAGGTCCATCTCAGCACAGTGAGTGGACCTCAAAGGATTGATGCCCCGCTGAGCAAGCGGAGTCTGTCAAAACGGACCTGCCCCGTGTGAAAGAGGTCCTAAGCTAATATTATAACACCCGCGCAATGTTAAAGTGGAGTTCCACCCAAAAATGAAACTTCTGCTGTCCGTATCCCCCCCCCCCCCGGTTTCACATTTGGCACCATTCAGGGGGGAGGGGGGAGAAGATACCTGTCTAATACAGGTATTTGCTCCCACTTCTGGCGATAGATCGCCGCAGATTCTGTGGCGATCTAAGCCATGTCCGGCCCCTCCTCCGTCCCCCCCCTGCTGTCTTCTGGGAGACACACAGTTCCCAGAAGACAGCAGGGACCAGTCAGAACACGCAGCGCGACTCGCGCATGCGCAGTAGGGAACCAGGCTGTGAAGCCAGGCTGTGTATGTCGGCTCGCGCAGGCGCACTCTCGTGCCCGCTGCGGGAGCATGCCTGCAGGTCGGGCGGACTCGATGTCCGCCTGCGACCTACGATCGCCTAGTACAAAGGCAGAATGGGGATCTTAACTTCTTCATGGCCACCTAGTGTTAACCCCTTCCCTCCCAGTGTCATTTTTACATTGATCAGTGCATTTTTTTTAGCACTGATCAATGTAATAATGTCACTGGTCCCCAAAAAGTGTAATATGGGGTCAGATTTGTCCGCTGCAATGTTGCAGTCCCGCTAAAGATCACTGCCATTACCAGTAAGAACAATAAAAAAACAAAGTCCCTAAATCTATCCCATAGTTTGTAGACGCAATAACTTTTGCGCAAACCAATCAATATTTACGCCTACTGCGATTTTTTTTTTTTACCAAAAATATGTAGAAAAATATATATCGCCCTTTTTTTTATTGGATATGTTTTATAGCAGAAAGTTTTTTTTAAAAATCGTGTTTTTTTCAAGATTGATGGTCTTTTTTTGTTTATAGCGCAAAAAGAAAACGCAGAGGTGATCAAGTACCACCAAAAGAAAGTTCTATTTGTGGGGGAGAAAAGGTTGTCAATTTTGTTTGGATATCTCTCTATCTTCTGTCTGATCAATGTCTATAAACAATGATAATGTGTATCTCTCTATCTCCCGTCTGATCAATGTTCATAAACAATGTTACTTTGTATCTCTCTATCTCCCATCTGATCAATGTTTATAAACAATAATACTTTGTATCTCTCTATCTCCCGCCTGATCAATGTTTACAAACAATGTTACTTTGTATCTCTCTATCTCCTGTCTGATCAATGTTTACAAACAATGTTACTTTGTATCTCTCTATCTCCTGTCTGATCAATGTCTATAAACAATGATAATGTGTATCTCTCTATCTCTCGTCTGATCAATGTTTACAAACAATGTTACTTTGTAACTCTCCATCTCCCGTCTGATCAATGTTTAAAAACAATGTTACTTTGTATCTCTCTATCGCCTGTCTGATCAATGTTTATATACAATGTTACTTTGTATCTCTCTATCTCCTGTCTGATCAATGTTTATAAACAATGTTACTTTGTAACTCTCCATCTCCCGTCTGATCAATGTTTATATACAATGTTACTTTGTATCTCTCTATCTCCTGTCTGATCAATGTTTATAAACTATGTTACTTTTTATTAACTGTATTTATACTTCATTTACATGTGCCTGTCATAGGTTTTGCATATTTGAAGGTACAAAGTGTCACATTTACTTTCTTTTTAAGAGTTAATTTAATCATAAGATTTGGAGGTTTGGTTTCAGACGTATAATAAATATCCAGCTCAGATTTTATTGCTGCATGAGGGGAGGTGATGGTTTCCATCCAGAATGATAATCACATAAATTATTCGCGGTCCGGAAGGCATTAATATGTTCTCCACAGATTACCTGTCACCTTGTATAGAAGAAGTCTCTGTGCCGCCCCCCCACCATGAACTATCCGGAGGGGACGTCTCTATTTCTGATGATAGTTTATCATTTCCTTCAACCGCTCACCATATTTTTATCCTGACATAGAAATCTTATTCCTGACACCAACACACGGCACAATACGCTTCTCCTTATCACTTTTAAAGAGTAACGCCACCTTTGTTGAGGGAAAAACAAACCCTCCCCTCTGGGTGATCGATGTACATTGCGATTCCGACCTTTCGTCCAGAGCTGACTGATTCTGAATGGGGGGGGGGGGGTCTGGTTTATTATAATCAGTTGGTGCACTCTTATGCCCTGTACACACGATCGGACATTGATCTGACTTTCCGACCACAAAATCCGTCTGATTTTTTTCCGACGGATGTTGGCTCAAACTTGTCTTGCATACACACGGTCGCACAAAGTTGTCGGAAAATCCGATCATTCTGAACGCGGTGACGTAAAACACGTAAGTCGGGACTATAAAAGGGGCAGTAGCCAATAGCTTTCATCTCTTAATTTATTCTGAGCATGCGTGGCACTTTGTGCGTCGGATTTGTGTACACACGATCGGAATTTAAACGATCGGATTTTGTTTTCGGAAAATTTTATATCCTGCGCTTAAACTTTGTGTGTAGGAAATTCCAATGGAAAAAGTCCGATGGAGCCCACACACGGTCGGAATTTCCAACAACAAGCTCCGATCGCACATTTTTTTTAGATTGACAAAAAAATGATTGTCACAGATCACTCACAGCTCCAGCTTCACTAAGCCTAGGCTGGACATGCCTGTCTGGTGCGGACTACCCTGCCGGAGCGCCATTTCCCTGGAGATCGGTGCCCTGTGCTATGGATCGATCCTGCGCAGTGCGCAAAGTGGAAGTACAGACCGGTCACTATGGTGCATGCATGCGGTCTCACCACTATAATTCTGACATCACTTTATGGTGGTAGTACTCAATACAAGTGCGGTAGTGACCTTAAAGATCACATGCTACCGAGTGTGTGCGATATATACCGCCGCCATACTTTGATGTCAAAAACATAGCAGTGGGAATCAGTGCACGTGTAATTGTGAGCAGTCTGTACTGTGATTTCTGTGCATGCGCAGGATGCCACAGCAATATTTCTGACGTCACATACCGTCACCTGACCGCAGGATTCAGCGCAAGCACCGTGCTGACCTCAGAGATCGCGGTATACTGCCACCATATTGCTTTCCACTACTGTACATATAATGCTTAAAAATAGAAGTGTCACCCCCATGTGCCCAGCTCATATTAATGATGCAACTACACGCCATACTAGATGGGTCCAGGCGCCATCTTGGAGACGTCCAAGGGGGTAAAGTTATTATTTAGAAGTTTCTTTAAATACAATTTTTTTATTTCAACTAAACAAACACTTTCATCTCTAACTAATCTAATGCTCATGCGGTATGAGGATGATTAATGTAATCGTTATTTTTACTATTGTTATTATTATAGCTGTTATTTTTACTATTATTATTGTTATTACTATTATTACTGTTAATATTATTATTTTTACTATTATTGTTGTTATTTTTACTAATAATATTAATCTTGTTAATAATATTATTATTGCTACTATTATGCCCCGTACACACGTTCGGATTTTCCGACAGAAAATGTGTGATCGGAGCTTGTTGTCAGAAATTCCGACCGTGTGTGGGCTCCATCACACATTTTCCATCGGATTTTCCGACACACAAAGTTTGAGAGCAGGCTATAAAATTTTCCGACAACAAAATCCGTTGTCGGAAATTCCGATCGTGTGTACACAAATCCAACGCACAAAGTGCCACGCATGCTCAGAATAAATAAAGAGATGAAAGCTATTGGCCACTGCCCCGTTTATAGACCCGACGTACGTGTTTTACGTCACCGCGTTCAGAACGATCGGATTTTCCGACAACTTTGTGTGACCGTGTGTATGCAAGACAAGTTTGAGCCAACATCCGTCGCAAAAAATCCAGGGATTTTGTTCTCGGAATGTCCGATCAATGTCCGACCGTGTGTACGGGGCATTAGTATTATCATTGTTGTTGTTTTTACTATTAATATTAATCTTGTTAATACTATTATTATTGTTACTATTAGTATTATCATTGTTATTTTTACTATTAATCTTGTTAAAACTGTTATTATTAATATTGTTGAAATTAGTATTCTCATTGTTGTTATTTTTACTATTATTATTGTTATTACTATATTATTACTGTTGTTATTATTATTATTATTATTATTACTATTATTGTTGTTATTTTTACTATTGTTATAATTATTACTATTATTGTTGTTATTATTATTATTGTTATTATTACTATTAATGTTGTTATTTTTCCTAATAATATTAATCTTGTTAATACTATTATTATTAATATTGCTACTATTAGTATTATCATTTTTATTATTATTATTGTTATTACTATTATTATTATTACTGTTAATATTATTATTATTGCTATTGTTGTAATTTTTACAATTATTATTAATGTTGTTATTGTTATTATTACTATTATTGTCGTTATTTTTACTATTCTTACAATTATTACTATTATTATTGTTGTTATTATTACTATTATTATTGTTATTATTACTATTATTGTTGTTATTTTTACTATTAAATTTAATCTTGTTAATACTATTATTATTAATATTGTTACTGTTAGTATTATCATTGTTGTTTTTACTAGTAATATCAATCTTGTTTTTACTATTATTATTCATATATTTTTGTTATTATAGCTTTTATTATTACTATCATTATTGTTGTTATTTTTACTATTATTGTTGTTATGAACCTGAAATCTGCATAAAACTAAGCAGGAAACAAATCACAATTTACTTTCAGGATTCCTCTTTATAATAATTATAGGATATTTGTGTATGGGGGAGGATTGTAACGGTAATGTCTGCCTTCATTTTGTAAAGCGCTTTGCAAACTGTTGGCACTATATAAATCCTGTATAATAATAATCATTAATAATTAAGCAAGCAACGTGTAGCCATTTACACTGCATTTGCAGTTATATACATTTAGCAGTGGTAAATCATATTGAAATACATTCGGCGGGAAGATTTGCCTGCACTGAATGTCACTGCTTTGTAAATACGCCCCTTTGGTATCTCTACAATGGGGCGGGGTATAATGGGTTGGATAAAATTCTTCCATTTTAAATAATTTCGATAAGGAACAGTTAATTCTGATACAATACGCAGAGTTTCCCGTTGGGTTGGGTCCGGGCGCTCCGGAGCTCACCATGCGTTCTATACATCTCCTATAATACAAATAACATGATTTCCAATGTATGGACTTTATTAACCCATCCGATGGAATTATTATTTTTTTTTGTGAGAATAAAAGAAGGAAAGGAACGGAGCTCTTGACCAGTAATAATGATTTCCACGCAGTGAGTGAATTCTGTGGTACATATTTGAGGTCGCACACGATCCTCGGGGACGGTTTATGTATCTCGCTATTACATGGCTTTTGATTTCACTAAGTATCTGGTTTGGCAGCCTCTGCGATGTGGACGGCGGTTCAGAAAAACATTCAAGGCGGATTGTTTCTAACAGAAGGGAGCAGAACTTCACATTAGAATCCGGTGCCTTGTCACACAGGGTTGGCATCAAACCACATCTTGCTTACCCTCTGCGATTGGTACATTGTTACAGAAGCAATCATTTCCAATGTAGGGAAGGAAGGAGAGGAAGGAAGGAGAGGAAGGAAGGAGAGGAAGGAAGGAAGGAAGGAAGGAAGGAAGGAAGGAAGGAAGGAAGGAAGGGAAAGGAAGGAAGGAAGAAGAGGAAGGAAGAAGAGGAAGGAAGGAAGCAAAGGAGAGGAAGGGAAAGGAAAGGAAAGGAACGGAAAGGAAAGGAAAGGAAAGGAAAGGAAAGGAAAGGAAAGAAGGAGAGGAAGGGAAATGGAAGGAAGGAAGGAGAGGAAGGAAGAAAGGAAGGAAGGAAGGAAGGAAGGAGAGGAAGGAAGAAAGGAAGGAAGGAAAGAAGGAAGAAAAGAAGGAAGGAAGGAAGGAAGGAGAGGAAGGAAGAAAGGAAGGAAGGAATGAAGGAAGGAAGGAAGGAAGGAAGGAAGGAAGGAAGGAAGGAAGGAAGGAAGGAAGGAAGAAAGGAAGGAAGGAAGGAAGGAAGGAAGAGGAAGGGAGGAAGAAAGGAAGGAATGAAGCAAAGGAAAGGAAAGGAGAGGAAAGGAAAGAAAAGGAAAAGAAGGGAAGGGAAGGGAGGAAGGAGAGGAAGGAAAGAAGGAAGAAAGGAAGGAAGGAATGAAGGAAGGAAGGAAGGAAGGAAGGAAGGAAGGAAGGAAGGAAGGAAGGAAGGAAGGAAGGAGAGGAAGTAAAGAAGGAAGCAAAGGAAGGGAAAGAAAGGAAGGAAGGAAGGAAGGAAGGAAGGAAGGAAGGAAGGAAGGAAGGAAGGAAGGAAGGAAGGAGAGGAAGTAAAGAAGGAAGCAAAGGAAGGGAAAGGAAGGAAGGAAGGAAGCAAATGAAAGGAAAGACGGTGAGGAAGGGAAAGGAAAGGAAAGAAATGGAAAGGAAAGGAAGGGAGGAAGGAAGGAAGAATCTCCATGTTTCAGTTTGGAAGACTTCATGAACACCAAGGAACCAATATAGCAGAGTATCGAACATAACAGATGAGACATGGAGAAGAACCACTTGGGTAAACATGGAGAAGTATCTTCAGGTCTACAAGAAAGGTTGATGGCTAACACCAGCATCAGATAATAATTCTACCATCGCTATGATAGCATATAATCTCGGATCCCAATTCGAGCCTACAGGTACATCCACTTAATTTGGAAAAGGTTCTGTCCATGGCACTTTTATTTTTATTTGCACCAACATTTACATTTTACATTCAGGACCAGTTTTCAGGGTTCCCTTCCTCTCAGTAGATACAGTGCTTTGAAAAAATATTCATAACGTAAATGTATTTTATTGGGATTTTATGTGATAGACCAACACAAAGTGGCACATAATTGTGAAGTGGAAGGAAAATGATAAATGGTTTTCAACATTTTTACAAATAAATATGTAAAAAGTGTGGGGGGTACATTTGTATGGCGCCCCCCGGAGTCAATACTTTGTAGAACCACCTTTTGCTGCAATTACAGCTGCACGTCTTTTTGGGGATGTCTCTACCAGCTTTGCACATGTAGAGTGTTGAATTTTTGCTCATTCTTCTTTACAAAATATCTCAAGCTCTGTCAGGTTGGATGGAGAGCGTCTGTGTGCAGCAATTTTCAAGTATTGCCACAGATTCTCAATTGGATTTAGGTCTGGACTTTGACTGGGCCATTCTAACACATTTATTTTATTTATTTATTTATGGTACTTATATAGCGCCGTCAATTTACGCAGAGCTTTACATATACATTGTACATTCACATCAGTCCCTACCCTCAAGGAGCTTACAATCTAAGGTCCCTAACTCACATTCATACATAATAGGGACAATTTAGACAGGATCCAATTAACCTACCAGCATGTCTTTAGAGTGTGGGAGGAAACCGGAGTACCCGGAGGAAACCCACGCAGGCACAGGGAGAACATGCAAACTCCAAGCAGGTAGTGTCATGGTTGGGATTCAGCGACCCTTCTTACTGCTAGGCGAAAGTGCTACCCACTGCACCACTGTGCCGCCCGCATGAATATGCTTTGATCTAAACCATTCCATTGTAGCTCTGGCTTAATGTTTAGGGTCGTTGCCCTGCTGGAAGGTGAACCTCCGCCCCAGTCTCAAGTCTTTTGTAGACTCTAACACGTTTTCTTCTAAGATTGCCCTGTATTTGTCTCCATCCATCTTCCCATCAACTCTGATCAGCTTCCCTGTCGCTGCTGAAGAAAAGCATCCCCACAACATGATGCTGCCACCACCATGTTTCACGGTGGGGATGGTGTGTTCAGGGTGATGTGCAGTGTTAGTTTTCCCCCACACATTGCGTTTTAGTTTTAGGCCAAAAAGTTCAATTTTGGTCTCATCTGACCAGAGCACCTTCTTCCACATGTTTGCTGTGTCCCCCACATGGCTTCTTACAAACAGCAAACAAGACTTCTTGTGGCTTTCTTTCACCAATGTCTTTCTTCTTGTCACTCTTCCATAAAGGTCAGATTTGTGGAGAACACGACTAATAGTTGTCCTGTGGACAGATTCTTCCACCTGAGCTGTGGATCTCTGCAGCTCCTCCAGAGTTACCATGGACCTCTTGGCTCTTCTCTGATTAATGCTCTCCTTACCCGGCCTGTCAGTTTAGGTGGTCAGCCATGTCTTGGTAGGTTTGCAGTTGTGCCATACTCTTTCTATTTTCAGATGATGATGATGATTGAACAGAGCTCTGTGAAATGTTCAAAGCTTGGGATATTTTCTTATAACCTAACCCTGCTTTACACTTCTCCACAACTTTATCCGTGACCTGTCTGGTGTGTTCCTTGGCCTTCATAATGCTGTTTGTTCACTAAGGTTCTCTAACGAACCTCTGAGGGCTTCACAGAACAGCTGTATTTATACTGAGATTAAATTACACACAGGTGGACTCTATTTACTAATTAGGGGACTTCTGAAGGCAATTGGGTTCACTAGATTTTGGTTAGGGGTATCAGAGTAAAGGGGGCTGAATACAAATGTACCCCACACTTTTCACATATTTATTTATTTGTAAAAAATTTTGAAAACCATTTATAAATTTCTTTCAAACTTCACAATTATGTGCCATTTTGTGTTGGTCTATCACATAAAATCCCAATAAAATACATTTACGTTTTTGGTTGTAACATGACAAAATGTGGAAAATTTCAAGGGGTATGAATACTTTTTCAAGGTACTGTACAATCTCACAGAGTGGATCCGCCTGAGCAGGATTCCCTCCAGCCAATCTTTACTTTTTTTCTCCTCTGAGAGGGGGAAGCCAGAGATTTCCTTTCTCTTCTACATAGGCCCTGCACCCAACGTAAGCACTGATGTTTTAAAAAGATCACAAGTGGATAATAAATCAATTGGTCATGTGTCTTCTTCTTGAATCCTGGTGTGCTTTATGTATTTCATCCCGATCTGTGCAGTAATCCAGTGTAAGTCTTCCTGTAATAAAGACCGCTCACTGCTGCTCTCTCTCCTTGTTCAGGGGGACTGGTCTAGACTCCGCCCCCTCCTGTAGTGGTGGAGCCTGCTGGGCCCCTCCCACCGCTCTGCTCTCTCCTTGGGCATGGGGACTGGTCTTGTCTCCGCCCTTTCCTGTAGTGGTGGAGCCAGCTGGGCCCCTCCCACAGCTCTGCTCTCTCCTTGGGCAGGGGGACTGGTCTTGGCTCCTCCCCCTCCTGTAGCTTTCTGCCTCTGGAACCCTCCAACAGCTCTGCTCTCTGCACAGACTATGCAAAGTACAGTGATGATGTCATCACTACTTTACTGCACAAGGTGATATCTGGGTTTGCAAAGGGATTTGGTGCACACAAAGTGGATTTATGAACTGTGAAGATTGTAGGCTTGTTTTCATAAAGCAATGAGAAACTCTCATAGTGCAAATAGATCAAAACTTGAAATACATCCTAAAACTTCCCATGTAGATATTATTATTATTATACAGGATTTATATAGCGCCAACAGTTTATGCAGCGTTTACAATATCAAAGGGAGACAATACAGTTATAATACAATAAAATACAAGAGGATTAAGAGGGCCCTGCTCAGAAGAGCTTACAATCTAATAGGGTGGGGCAGGTGGTACAAAAGGTTGTAACTGTGGGGAATGAGCTGGTGGAAGTGGTAGGAGATTAGTTGGAGACGTGATAGGCTTCCCTGAAGAGATGAGTTTTCAGGGATCGCCTGATAATTATATTATAGATATAATGTGTTGGATCGGTCCCGTGCATGTCTCAGCTTTATACCGTATATAAACTGTATATATACCTGCAGCTTGCAAAGCCATGATAATACAGTATCTATGAGAGCGGATACAATATACCCCGAGTATAAACAAGTCATAAATTTTATTGTGGCTACAAAGACCCAGTGCAGGTACCTCTCACATTGCGGTGGGGGGGGGGAGGCTGTCACCACTTTGTTTCTATTACTGGCTAAGACATAAATTATGAGGAAAGAATTTGTCCTTCTATAAATCGTGTCTTAGTGCCAGCCACCTCCTGAGCCCCATTAATAACCCCTTCCTTCTCCTAATTACAGACCTCAGGTGCCTGGGGCGTTCCGCCTTCCAACTCCTCCAGGTGTCATAACCAGTCTGTAAATCCCAATCCACGGTACCAGCTGCACGTCCTGCACACCAGCACTGCCGAAAATCTCAACTTCCCTTCACTTTGAATCTGTATTATATTCTGCAGCCTGACCCCCAACAGAATCACTTATTATCTGGTTAAATTATATAATAGTTCATGATATTACAAAGGTGACATAATTTATATTACAGTATATACCATATATATATATATATACATATATATATATATATATATATATATATATATATATATATATATATATATATATATATATATATATATATATATCAAGGGTTATTATAAAGATTCAGTAAATGAACGTTTAATTTCAGGGACATCAGATTGTGCAACTTCACCACTGTGTCCTTTAATGGGTGGAAGTCAGAAGGTGGAACCAGCGAATGTTGATGGTGGCCACAGAGGTTGACACTCCTTGGTTCCTCAACATCAGAGAAGATATCAGCAGCTTGGAAGGCAGAAAAAGTATGTCTTTTTTTAGCAGGTATGACTGGATAGAAGTTATTTTTTAAAGCAACAGGGTCACTTTTAGTGCAAGCATTTAACGTAATGTCCAAGTGGAACACATGATTATTGTTAAGTGATTACCATTAGGAATTAAGCGGAACATTTGGAGTTCAGTGGAACACTTGTTGAAGTTCCATAGAACATTTGTTGGAGTTCAGTGAAATGATTGTTGAAGTTCAGTGGAACGCTTGATGGAGTTCAGTGGAACAATTGATGAAGTTCAGTGGAACACTTGATGGAGTTCAGTGGAACACTTGATGGAGTTCAGTGGAACACTTGATGGAGTTCAGTGGAACACTTTAGATAGAGTTAAGTGGAACACTTGTTGGAGTTCAG
Organism: Aquarana catesbeiana; assembly: GCF_042186555.1. NCBI lineage: Eukaryota > Metazoa > Chordata > Amphibia > Anura > Ranidae > Aquarana > Aquarana catesbeiana. The sequence continues at coordinate 16,377,348 of NC_133331.1, forward strand.
TGGAACACTTTAGATAGAGTTCAGTGGAACACTTGTTGGAGTTCAGTAGAATATGTGCTGGAGTTCAATGGAGCACTTGCTGGGAGTTCAATGGAATACTTGTTGGAATTCAGTGGAAGGTTTGTTGAAGTTCAGTAGAACACTTGTTGAAGTTCAATGAAACGCTTGCTTGAGTTCCATGGCATGATTGTTGGAGTTCAGTGGAACGCTTATTGGGGTTACGTGAAAAGCTTGTTGGATTTCAAAGTGACGCTTGTTGGAGTTTAGTGAAACACTTAGTGCAGTTCAGTGGAATATTTGCTGGAGTTCATTGGAACGCTTGTTGGGAGTTCAATGGGATGCTTGCTGGAATTCAGGGGAAGATTTATTGGAGTTCACTGGAATGTTTGTTGGAGTTCAATGGAATGCTTGATGGAATTCAGTGGAACGTTTGTTGAAGTTCAGTGGAATGTTTGTTAAAGTTCAGTGGAATGTTTGTTGAAGTTCAGTGGAACACTTATTGGAATTTAGTAGAATGCGGGTTGGACTTCAGTAGAACACTTGTTGGAGTTCAATGAAACACTAATTGGAGTTCAGTAGAACGCTTATTGGAGTTTAGTAGAATGCTTGATGGAGATCAAAGGGACGCTTTTTGGACTTCAGTGGAACACTCATCAGTCCAGTGGAATGTTTGCTGGAGTTCAATGGAATGCTTGTTGGAATTAAGTGGAAGGTTTGTTGAAGTTCAATGTAACGATTTTTGAAGTTCCTGCTGAGTTCTGTTTCCAGGTCAGGGAACAGAATTCAGAACATACTGTATACAGTGCATTTAAAAAGTATTTCACCCCCCATAATGTTGTTATGCTGAAGCCTGATACTACAGTTGTTTAAATTAAATTTATTCTCATTAATCTACACTCAGTACCCCATAATGACAAAGTAAAAACAGAATTTTAGAAATGTTTGCAAATGTATGAAAAAGGAAAAACTTAAATATCACATTGGCAGAAGTATTCAGACCCTTTGCAACAACACTTGAAATTTAGCTCAGGTGCCTCCCTTTTCTCTTGATCGTTGCTGAGATGTTTCTTCACCTTGATTGGAGTAAACCTATGGTAAACTAAATTGATTGGACATGATTTGGAAAGGCACACACCTTTCTATAAAAAGGCCTCACAGCTGAGGATGCATATTGTATCAGAGCAATATCCATGAGGTCAAAGGAAAAGCCTGCAGAGCTCAGAGACAGGATTTTTGCAAGGCACAAATCTGGGGAAGGCTAAAAAAACTGCACTGAAGGTTCTCAAGAGCACAGTGGCCTTCCATAGTTCTCAAATTGAAGAAATTTGGCACAACCAGGACTCCACGAGCTGGTCGCCTGGCCAAACTGAGCAATTGGGGAGAAGGGCCTTAGTAAGAGAGGTGACCAAGAACCCGTTGGTCATTCTGACTGAGCATCAGAGATCCTGTGTGGAGATGGGATGTATTTCTAGAAGGACAACCATCACTGTAACCGTCCACCGATCTGGGCTTTATGGCAGAGTGGCTGGACGGAAGCTTCTCTTCAGTGCAAAACACATTTAAGCCCGCTTGGAGTTTGCAAAAAAGCAACTGAAGGACTCGCAGACTATGAGGAAGAAGATTTTCTAGTCTGATGAAACCAAGATTGAACAGTCTGGCCTCAATTCTAAACATTATGTCTGGAGGAAACCAGACACTGCTCATCACCTGCCCAATCCCATCCCAACTGTGAAGTATGGTGGTGGCAGCATTATGCTGTGGGGGCAGGACTGAGAGACTGGTCAGGATTGAGGGAAGGCTGAATGAAGCAAAGTACAGAGATCTCCTCACTAAAAACATGTTCCACAGTGCTCAGGACCTAAGACTGAGCTGAAGGTTCACCTTCCAACATGACAGCGATCCTAAGCACACAGCCAGGATAATACAGGAGTGGCTTAGGGACAACTCTGTGAATGTCCTAGAGTGGCCCAGCCAGAGCCCAGACTTCAATCCTATTGAACATCTCTGGAGAGACCTGAAAATGGCTGTGCACCGACGGTCCCCATCCAACCTGACAGAGAAGAATGCCAGAAAATCCCCCAATCCAGGTGTGGCGTCATCACCCAAAATACTTGAGGCTGGAATTGCTGCCAAAGGGGCTTCAACAAAGTACTGATGAAAGGGTCTGAATACTTAATACATGTGAGAGTTCAGATTTTTTCATAGACATTTCTACAATTCTGTTTTCACTTTGTCATTATGGGGTGCTGAGTGTAGAATAATAAGATAAAAATGAATTTAAACAACTGTAGTATCAGGCCGCAACATAACATTGAAGATAGTGAAGGAGCTCTGAATACTTTATGAATTCTCTGGATATCAGAGTATCAATGAGTGGGAAACCTTAACCACTTGCCGACCGATATACATCAGCAAAGAGGCACAGGTGCGCAAAACGACGTACCCGTACGTCCCTCCGTCATCGGCAAATAGCCAGCAGGCCCGCCGTGGAAGTCCGCCCGATGGCCATCGGTGGCCTGCGATCGTGGCACGAAGAGGCAGAACGGGGAGATGCCTATGTAAACAAGGCATTTCCCTGTTCTGCCTAGCAACATGACAGAGATCTACTGCTCCCAGTGATCTCTGTCATGTTCTAGTGAGCCCATCCTCCCTACAGTCGGAACACACTTAACCCCTTGATCGCCCCCTAGTGTTTAACCCCTTCCCTGCCAGTGACATTTACACAGTAATCAGTGCATTTGTATAGCTCTGATTGCTGTATAAATGTCAATGGTCCCAAAATGGTGTCAAAAGTGTCCGATCTGTCCGCCGCAATGTCGCAGTCACGATAAAAAAAACCCCCAGATCGCTGCCATTACTAGTAAAAAAAAATTATAATAAAAATGATATATAATAAATCTATCCCCTATTTTGAAGACGCTATAACGTTTGTGCAAACCAATCAATATACGCTTATTGCGATTTTTTTTTACCTTAAATATGTAGAAAAATACATATCGGCCTAAACTGAGGAAGAAAGTTTTTTTATATATTTTTTTGGGATATTTATTATAGCAAAAAGTAAAAAATATTGCTTTTTTTTTTTCAAAATTGTCGCTCTTTTTTTGTTTATAGCGCAAAAAATAAAAACCGCAGAGGTGATCAAATGCCACCAAAAGAAAGCTCTATTTGTGGGAAAAATAGCTTGGCAATTTTGCTTGGGTACAACGTCGCAGGACCGCGCAATTGACAGTTAAAGCGACGCAGTGCCGAATCGCAAAAACGGGCCCGGTCAGGAAGGGGGTAGATCCTTCCGGGGCTGAAGTGGTTAAGGTGGAACTTTAGTCAGAAAATGAAGTCCTGCTACATGACTTCAGGCTGGCCCCTTTTGCAGGTATAGCTATGTAAAAGATTAATAATAAGTGCCTATACTGTAATACAATGCCTCACCCTGCTCTGCACATGCTCAGTTGCTCTCTATTTTAGGCTCTGATCTGGCGACAGCCTAAAGATTTACTGCTGCTCAGATGCTCTGGGCCTCAGCATAATGGCAGCCTCCGGCAAGAAGAAACAGGCACAATGCTGGGGGCAATTTACAGCAAACACAAATTTTGGTTGCATTATTATTAATGTGGAATGTATGTTCTCTATAACAGGGGTAGGCAACCTTAAAGAGGTGGAGATCTACCTGAACAACATGTGAGAAGTCAGAGATCACCGGGCACAGTGTCACCTCCTCACATCTGATTTAAACCTCTAATTGCTGTACAACTGTGTCGCAATCACGTGCATTGCACAACAACATATTTTTCCAGTCAGTGTGAAGCAATACACTGGGCATCATAATAAAACGATCCGAGTGTGTCTGACAGGTGCCGAGGAGGCGATATATTGCCTTCTCGCCACCTGATTTAAACCCATGATTGCCATGCACTGCATGCGATTACTACACGGTAGTGCGGCAATTAGAGGTTTAAATCAGGTGTGAGAAGGCGACACTGTGCTCGGTAGACATGTGCGCCATCAATAAATTTGTTTCGTTTAGTTGTGTTCCATTTCATATTAGAAATAATTTGTATTTCGTAATTCGTGTTTGAAATTCAATTTGGATTCGTGCGAACTACGAACTTTCGTCAGGTTTGTTAACTTTTCGTAACAATTACGAATGTTCGTTATGATGAATTTACCATTATGAGGGGCTCCCCCCCCATCCCTGCGCTGTGCTGACTTCCTGGGTTTTTTAACTTCATCATAACGAATAATTTGTAATTAACGAACATTCTCATTTCCGAAATTCGTAAGCGAAATTTCGCATTTCGTACAAAATTCGGAAGCATAGCAATTCGTATTTCGGATCCTCCCGAATGTACGAATTTACGGAAATTTGTACGAATTTTCGATCCGTACGAAACTAATCGCACATGTCTAGCTCGGTGATCTTTGACTTTTCCCGTGTTGTTCAGGTAGATCTCCACCTCTTTCAGGTTGCCTACCCCTGATCTAGAAGTAGCTGGTCACCTTCACTTATTCTGTAATGTTAAAGAAATCTCATTAGAACTTAAGAAGAGGCTCGGATGAGCTATGAAACGTCTTCAGCAGTGGTCATCAACTCCTGTCCTCAGGGCCCACTAACAGGCCAGGTTTTATTTATTACCTTGGGGAAATGCAGACTAGAATACTGCAATCACTGAGGAGCAAATGATATCACCTGTGATGTACTGCAGTTATCTTGCAAACCTGGCCTGTTAGTGGGTCCTGAGGACAGGGTTGATGACCACTGGTCTTCAGCATTACAGAGCAAGTCCAGATGAATGTGAAGAGATAATAGACAGGTGGCTTTGTTTTATAACAAATGTTTTGATGCATTTTGCATGAATGCAGGGAATTTTTTTAACATGAAAACCCAGACCCATCATGCCCCGGACGGCGACGTCACAAGGGGGTGGGGCCTCTGGGTGACATCTTCCGATGGTCACGCCCCCATCGTTATCTTAGACCTGCTTGACATTGGCGCAGACAGATCAGTGGGACGCAGCATCGGAAGAGGGTCGTCGGCGGGTGGCAGAGGAGAAGAAGAAGCACACCGGACCAAGAAGACAGGAGAAAAAAGAAGAGCGGAAGAAGAAGCGGGAGAAGGAGAAGATATTTGTCAAAAACTGTCTACTGTATTTTTTCACACTACACTACTTTTTTGTGGTGAATGGGTAGGGGTACAATGTACCCCATACCATTCGCATAGGGGTGGGGCTTGGGGGCTCCCTTGTTAAAGGGGGCTTACAGATTCCCGATAAGCCACCTGCCCGCAGACCCCGACAACAACTGGGCAAGGGTTGTCGGGAAGAGGCCCTTGTCCCCATCAACATGGGGGCAAGGTGCTTTGGGGTGGGGGTCACAGAGCACCCACCCCCCCCTATGTTGAGGGCATGCAGCCTGGTATGGTTCAGGAGGGGGGGCGTTCGCTCATCCCCTCCCTTTCCTGACCTGCCGGGCTGCATGCTTGGATAAGGGTCTGGTATGGATTTTGGGGGGGACCCCACGCCATTTTTTTTTTTTAATTGGCATGGGGGTCCCCTCAGAATCCATACTAGACCCATGGACCTGGGGGGACCCCACGCTGTTTTTTTCACGATTTTTTTTTTATCAGGCAATTCTTTTTTTTTTACATTCAGCTGTCAGTGGGGAAGCCCGCTGACAGTGGATAACTCATCGGTTGTTAAGGACCTGGCGGCCGGCTTCCCAGCCCCCTCCTTAGCAACCAGTGTAAAAAAAACGCAAAATTGTGGTAAAATCGTGGCAAAAGCGTGTGTCCAAAAACGTGGAAGCACCGCAAAAAGCACTGCAGAAACGCTCAAAAGCAACATGCATAGGCCTGGTTCACACCCATGCATTTTTTAGTGCATTTTCAGTTTTGCAGAAACACACTATACATTCCGATGGATGTAGTTCACATCTGTGCATTTTATGGAAAGGGCCAGGGTTTTTTTTTTTTTTCAGTTTTTCGGTTCCATAGATTTCAATGGTTTAAAGATGTGTATTGAAAAAAACGCAAAATGCACCTGCACTATGCAAACTGCAACCTGCACAAGTGTGAATCAGGCCTAAGAGACCCGAATTCACCAAAGCAGAGCGTTAACTTGACCTATGTGCAGTGAAAATCAGGGGAAAGAGTTAAGCAGGAGAGCGGAGGTGCACCTGGGACTCATTAGAAAAGGCAAAGCAGCTGGCAGCCCTTTAAAAACTTTTGCAGCCATGCTGAGGGAGGAAGGAGAATAGGGGAAGTGTTTAAACTTAGAAGACCCCCCTCTGCCCTTCCAACGCAGCAAAGACCCCAGTAAGGCTCTAACAAGCAGGTTCCACCAGGAGACAAAAACAGAAGTCCATGTGAGAACCAGGCTGTGCTAATCATGAAGGTGAGACTTATCCCGGGTTTTAATGATTAACTCAGGAAGTCCCAACACATAATAATAATGTTGTACATTAGAAGATGGACTGAAATTCATCTGCAAATTCTTAGAGACATTTAAACTTATTAGGTGATGGGGTGGGAAGGGAGACTATGCAGCAGGATGGGATCTGGTGGGTTTCTGAGATCTCCATTATTGGCCAATTTCCAGTGATGGAAACCAAAAACCAAATGTCCAAATTTAGAATTTTAAAAATATTTCTGTCCTTATATGGTTCGGTCCTAGAGTTGCCACCTCATCCCTTTAAACCTGAACACATGTTAATTCCAGGGGTTCTGAGGCTAATTACATGCAGATAAGGCACCAAGTGAATTTAATTATCACCTTAATCAGCCACAGAACCTGTGTAATTAATATGTGTTCGGGTTTAAAGGGATGAGGTGGCAACCCTAGTCGGTCCTTGGAGCCCAACAACAACCAGACCAGTTTGGGCAGATGTGGGCAGTTTGATATTTTGGGTACAGCAGTCACAATAAAAGGAGGAGCGTCTGCATTCACAGCTGATATTCTGTCACCAAAATGATCCAACAGATCCCGACATGAGTCTTTGGGGCATTTTAGGGTCAGATACACAAGAGCGTGAAAAGAAATTTACCGAAAGATTGCAGATATGCAGTCTATGAGATTATGATCAGTTTCACCATTAATGTGGTTTAACTATTTCAATACAGGGCACTATAACCCCCTTCCTGCCCAGGCCATTTTTCAGCTTTCAGCACTGTCACACTTTGAATGACAATTACGCGGTCATGCTACACTGTAACCATATGTTTTTTTTTAGTTTTTTTTTTTTTTGCTAAACAAACGAAAAAAGCCTGAGAATTGTGAAATACATTTTTTTTTCATAGTTTCTGTTATAACATTTTGCAAATACAGTAATATGTTTTTCCTCTTCACTGATATGCGCTAATGAGGCTGCTCTAATGGGCGCTGATGAGGCTGCGCTGATGAGGCTGTACTGATGGGCAATGATGAGGCTGCACTGATCTGCACTGATGAGGCTTAACTGATGGGCACTGATGAGGCGGCACTGATGGGCAATGATGAGGCTGCACTGATGGGCAATAATGAGGATACGCTGATGAGGCTGCGCTGATGAGGCTGCACTAATGGGCAATGATGAGGCGGCACTAATGGGCAATGATGAGGCTTAACTGATGGGCACTGATGAGGCGGCACTGATGAGGCTGCAATGATGGGCAATGATGAGGCTGCACTGATGGGCAATGATGAGGATACGCTGATGAGGCTGCGCTGATGAGGCTGCACTAATGGGCAATGATGAGGCGGCACTGATGAGGCTGAAATGATGAGGCTGCACTGATGGGCAATGATGAGGCGGCACTGATGGGCACTGATGAGGCTGCGCTGATGAGGCTGCGCTGATGAGGCTGCACTGATGGGCGACTGATGAGGCGGCACTGATGAGGATGCACTGATGGGCAATGATGAGGCTGCACTGATGGGCACTGATGAGGCTGCACTGATGGGAACTGATGAGGTTGTACTGATGGGCACTGATGAGGCTGCATTGATGAGGCGGCAGTGATGAGGTGGCACTGATGGGCAATGATGAGGCTGCACTGATGAGGCGGCACTGATGAGGCGGGACTGATAGGTGGCATTTATGGGCATGGATGAGTGGCATTGATGGGCACTGATAGGTGGCACTGAGAGGTGGTATTGATAGGCACTGATGGGCACTGATGATCAGTGCCCTGATTATCAGTGTAAACTGTGTGCTGGCAGCCTTGTGGGTTATCGGCACTCCTTTCCTAACACAGACACAGCATGAGGAAAGGAATGTCGATAACCGGCAAGTCTGTTTCCATGTGATCAGCTGTGATTGGACACAGCTCATCACATGGTAAAGGGCTGCTGTTATGGGGCTTTACCAAAGGACCCAGTGGTCACAAAGCACACCCAGTGCACAGTCCAGGGCGCGCACAGGCGGTGAGCCTCTGGGAGGACGTCTATGGGCGCCCTCCCAGAACTATAGTCCCAGGCTGTAGCGTTTGGCTATAGCGTGGTACTAAAGTGGTTAAGGTGTTGTGTTGTGTTGTGGTCTCTGTGCAAGTTATAAACTCCCATGAACAAAATTCTGCCGTGCTAATAATAATACAATCCACATTAATAAACTGAAAAATGTATGTGAAACAAAATATATAAATAGTAAGTCAGTTGAAAATGTGCATAAATGAAACCACAGTCCCAATCAAAGAGTGACCTCCACTGCTGTGTGATGAGGAGGGTCAGAAGGCTTCTATATTCACCACGTGGACCATCACAAGTAGTTAGATGGACTCTTACCAGACTTTATGGACTCTATTAAGGAGTCAGATAGGCCTGCAAACAATATCCTAACACTCGGTGCTCAGACCCAGATGGCTACATCTACTTCGCATGATACTTATGGTTCCTCAGGATTATAATGGATATATATGGCCACGATGATGGTACAAGATTCCTCATAGAACAAAAACAGATATGCCCACATAATGTGAATCCATAAAACACATTTATTAAAAGTAAAGTGCAAAGCTACTTACATGAAGGCCATAAAAACAGTGCTGTGTATACATAACATAGCAGAAAACGTATCCAGATATTCCAGAGATTGCATGCAAGTGTGGTGACATCACCTGCGTTAGCGCATCCCAGCGCGTTTTGTCAGAATTGACATCGTCGGGGGCATTCCATATGGTGTATCACTTTTCAGGTGGTGAGGAGGGATTATATCCTTTCCTCCTCACCTGTTTAAACCCTAAAAGCCCGCTCCCCCATGCCACAATTGAGTGCATTGCATTTGGTTGTGGCATGGTCCCATTCACTTGACTGAATTGCATTAGTTGGGCTTTCCGGTTAGTTCCTTTTCTCATGCATTGGTCGGGCTGTACTGCCCACCGAATGCGATGGGGGGGGGGTGTTATTTTTTTGCCTATGTATACCCCAGTTTGGCTACCTTTTGCAGCTTTGAGCCCAACTGCCTGTTTTTACTATCTTCCAACAGCAAGTGTACATTTAGTACATGGCTTCATAAATAGAAAAAGTGTGCTTGTTTGTTAAATGGGATGAATGGGTGGTGGTAAAAATTCAGCCAATGGTTTCAGCCAATCAGAGTTTAACAGACGGCTGGCAGTGAGGCCAAACGTTGTGTCTGCCGCCCACACCTAAACACTGGGATCTCACGTATCGGGACTAAACGCCCGCTGTGCATGGGGCCTTCATTGTTTTAAAGCAGAACTATACTGCATCTGGACACCACAAACCAAAAACTTTATTTAGTTTATTTTTAAAATTCAAAGCAAACTCCGCCACCCATCCATCCACGTCTCCATGCTTTATTTTGCTGAGAAATCACTTTGAGAAACGGCCCCCCCCCACCACTAGCATTTCTGGCTGTGGCCATCTTGAGTAAGGGCAGATGATTCATGTAGCAGTTACTTCCTGGAATCCATCTGCCCTTAGCTCGGGCATGCAGGTGTTCCGTCAGATTAGGCGACCCGTCAGATTTTGTAATGGAAGTCACGTTCCGTCACGGCCATCTTGGTACACCCCGCATTCGAACCACACTAAGCCTACAGTCTGAGGTCGCCAAGCGGACATCTTTTTACACCCACCGAAGTCTTGCATTTCACACTTATTTTTACTAGTAAACTGAGCTTTTACCGTGAAACACAGTATTTAGAACTCCGTGACACTGTTTTGATGTTGAATTTTAAAAGCAACGGCAAGCCTTCTGATCTCACACATGTGCTAATCTGCTGCTTTTAAAATTCAACATCAAAACAGTGTCACGGAGTTCCAAATACTGTGTTTTTAGGATATAATCTCTGTTTACTGGTAAAAATAGGTGTGAAATGCATGACTTCGGTGGGTGTAAAAAAGATGTCCGCTTGGCGACTTCAGAGTGTAGGCTTAGTGTGGCTGAGTGCGGGGTGTACCAAGATGGCCGTGACGGAACGTCACTTTCGTTACAAGATTTGACGGGTCGCCTAATCTGACGGAACACAGGCCGGAGGGTGTGCTTAGCTGAGAAAGCCCCTCCTTCCCTCCTCCCCCTACTGAAGACACCTGGGATGTATGACATCATTTGCCTAGACATGGACACCAGAAGAAACTGAAAAAATGTAAAAAAAAAAAAAAAAAAAAGTAAAACAAGCCGTATTTATCAACATATAACACGCACTTTTTTCCCCCTGAAAATCAGGAGGAAATCATGTGTGCGTGTTACACGCCTATCCCTGCTGCCTCGGAGTGGAAGGAGGGGACGAGCGCCACGGGATTACACAAAGCCGCAATCCCCTCTGTATCCGGAGGGCTCAGTCACACACAGTCCCGCCCCCTGGCCTGGCATTGGACCACTGTTCTGTCCATCATATGAGCCGGGCCGGACTGTGAGTGACTGAGCGCCGGATACACAGGAGATCGCGGATCTGTGTCATCCAGCACTGGCGCGGCTGCAACCATCGGCAAAGGTGAGTCTGCAGATGTGTACTAAACAGGCCGCAATGATGGGCATGCTAAAGGCTGCAGATGGGCACTAAACAGGCTGCAATAATGGGCACATTAGATGCTGCAGATGGGCACTAAACAGGCTGCAATAATGGGCATATTAGAGTCTGCAGATGGGCATAGATCAGGCTGCATTGATGGGCACTGGTGAGGCTGCAGAGCACTGACCCTTATTTTAAAATTTTTTTTTTTTTTCTGAAACTTCCCTCTTAAAGTTAAAGTGCATGTCAAATACGGTAAATATAATCTCCCTTACTATCTATTTGCAAATGCTAGCAGCATAAAGATTAGAAATAGTCAATGTTGATTAAGAGAGTTTAGTTCCACTTTAGGTTGATCAATAATCATCACTGATGCATCTTCCTCTTTTCCTTGCGTCACCTTCATCTCTCATCTTCAACTTTCTTTCCTATGTTTGCCCCCTTCAGTGGCCCGATCCTTAGGTTTGATGCGTCTAATCGCTGACCTTCCTCTTTTATGTATTTTCATCCTTTTTATATAAAATGCTTAAAAATTTCAATAAAGATGAATTTAAAGTAAATCTTGGGAGTCCACGGCGTCAAATTCTGAGAGATGTCACGTCATGTTCTGGAATCCATGGAAGAAGAACCATCCTTCAGGTCTCAGAGAGGGCTCCTCGCTCTTCATACATCTTCATGGCCCGGTGTTGTGTGAAGGGCTCCAGGTCTATGGTGAAGTGAGCGATAAGGAAGGCGTATCCATCTACATTATTCTGTTATGTTTTGGATTGAATATAATATATGTAACGGCTTTAACCCATAGGAAAGATTGCAAAGATGTTTAAAGTCAATTATAAACACATCTTCACGTCTCCGACAGATCATAAAATCTGCTTTTGACATGAAGAAGAACTGCACACAGCTGGTCATGGAAACTTTTTCTCTGTGTGGTGGAGGTGTGAAGGTTGGTACGATGGACCCATTAATAGCAATCTAGACCCATCACACCAAATTGCAAAAATGGATCACACTGTCCATCCAAAGATTACAAGAAGTAGTAGGTCACCATATTGTGGCTTCCATCAAAGAGCAAGAGTAAAGTACAGACTGATTTACAACAGGAGTGAGCAGGATCTAAAAAAAAATCCCCCCCCCTGTGTGTCTACAGCAGGGGCCTCCGAAAGTATGGCCCGTGGGCCTCAAACAGCTAAGGTCATTGCTGGATCCTCAGACTCACAGGTTGCAGATTTAGATCTTCAAGTTAGTTCCCCCCCCCCCCCCCCCCCCCTCCATCAACAGTCTCCATCGCAGGTACCCCCCTCCTCCGCTGCACTGAGTTGTTGGTTGCTAGGAGCACCAGCATCCTACCAACCAATGATATACTTGCCCTGGAAATCACAGGAGGATGGAAAGTCTTCTGCTTCTCCTCCCGGCTCTTGCCCTGCTGCTTCACAGCTACAGATATGCTTCTGATGGGGACACTTATATAAGGGGGTTTCTGATGGAGAAACTCATGGGGACATTGATGTAAGGGGGGGGACTAATGTAAAGGGAACTCTGATGAGGACATTGATATAGGGGGGTTCTCATGGAGACACTGATATATGGGGGTTCTGATGGAGACACTGATATAAGGGGGTTTCTGATGGAGAAACTCATGGGGACATTGATGTATGGGGGGACTTTGGGGATGTAAGGAGGACTCTGATGGGGAAACTGAAGTAAGGCAGGACTCTGATGGGGACACTGATATAAGGAAGGACTAGTTTGAATTTATTTTCTTTGTTTTACTAAAGTTCTTTTGTCATGGACCATATCATAATGATTACACAGACGATCCAAGCAAAATGTATTAATTGAAAATGTTCTTTTTTTTTTTTTTTTTTTTGACCCATAAATATTTGCAAAATACATGACGTGGCACTGAACAGTTTGGAGCCCCCAGCACATAAAACCCGCCCCTGACCACTTCCTAATTGTGCCGTGAAATTCGGTCCCCTCCTACTTGGTAAATCTGTCGCAGATTGTTACAAACCCGTTTCAGTTGTCTGCCCAGGATTCCAGAGCCGGTCTACAAATACACAAAATAAAGATTGGATGTGTGTTGATAAATGAGAGGCAGCCTGCCTGTAATAGATGTGCCTATCATTTGTATTGGCCTCATCAAAAACATCCACCCCGCCCCCTCCAGCAGCTGAAGAGCCGTATATACATGGTTCTCAACCTCTGTCCTCAAGTACCCAAAAACAGGCCGTGTTTGCAGGTTTTCCTTTATCTTGCACAGGTACTTTAAAGCGGAAGTAAACCCATCCATAAAACAGCTACCTTTCCGGCACGTGCCGGAAATTTTAACACTCCCATTGGTTGGGCTCTCAACCAAACTGTCAAACCATCCAATGGCCGGTGTCATAACTGATCACATGTGCAGCATCATGGCAGTTCTAGACTAAACAGAGGCCAAGATGGTGGCCTCCTTGGCTGAAAACGATAGGAGGGTTTACTTCCACTTTAAATCAGAGTCAATGGCTTGGTATTTTGGACAGCTATTTTATCTAAGAGAAATTCCCAAAACATGGCCTGTTTGGGGTACTTGAGGACAGGAGTTGAGAACCCCTGCCCTAGGAAGACAGTCATTCTCAACTAGGGTTCTGTGGAACTAGAACTTTAGGGTTCCTCAGGAAGTTGCTAGGGGTTCCTTGAGCGGTGGCTGGATAAATTCCTATTTGATGGTGCTGGCGTAGTTTTGGGGTCAACACCACACTGCAAAGCCAGCTACATGACACCAATGATCTTTCTGGCTATCTGTAAGAGCAAATTTCTGACCACCACTATACGGGAGGCATTTTTCCCATTAAACCTCCCCCTCCCTCCCCATGAATTGGTTTTAGCAGGGGTTCTCAAGACCTGAAAATTATTTCAAGGTTTCCTCTGGGGCAGGGGCGTCGGGAGGGGGTGGCTAGGGGGGGCTGAAGCCCCGAATGTGACCCCCAAAAGCCCCGAGTATACGGAATGCTGAATTCCGTTGTTAGCCCCGAGCGCCGGCCGCGAGGACCGATCTGGTTGTGAGTGCGGCCGAAAGTGGCCGAGTGCGGCCGAAAGAATCCGACTGCCAGAGCGGCCGAGTGCGGCCGAAAGAATCCGACTGCCAGAGCGGCCGAGTGCGGCCGAAAGAATCCGACTGCCAGAGCGGCCGAGTGCGGCCGAAAAAACTGACTGCCATAGCGGCCGAAAGTAGCCGAGTACCGCAGGTCCCGCCTTCTGGAGCCTGCAGCGCCAATGTCAGGACAGCAGGACGTGTGACGTGATGTCCATCTTAGCCTGCAGGCTCCAGAAGGCGGGAACGCTACATCCCTGCTCAGGCGGGCGGCTCTCCTCTCCTCCTCGGCTCGGCTCCTCTCTGATGGTGACGAGTGACTGACTGCCTGCTGTGACCACACAGTGCACACACCACGGCTGAGCTGAGGTAGGTCAGACACACAGTGTATGTAGGTCAGTCAGGTCACTGGTCACTGTTAGTGTATGTAGGTCAGGCTGGTCAGAGTATGTAGGTCAGGCAGGTCACTGGTCACTGTTAGTGTGTGTAGGTCAGGCTGGTCACTGTTAGTGTGTGTAGGTCAGGCTGGTCACTGTTAGTGTGTGTAGGTCAGGCTGGTCACTGTTAGTGTGTGTAGGTCAGGCTGGTCACTGTTAGTGTATGTAGGTCAGGCAGGTCACTGTTAGTGTATGTAGGTCAGGCTGGTCAGTGTATGTAGGTCAGGCAGGTCACTGGTCACTGTTAGTGTGTGTAGGTCAGGCTGGTCACTGTTAGCGTGTGTAGGTCAGGCTGGTCACTGTTAGTGTGTGTAGGTCAGGCTGGTCACTGTTAGTGTGTGTAGGTCAGCCTGGTCACTGTTAGTGTATGTAGGTCAGGCTGGTCAGTGTATGTAGGTCAGGCAGGTCACTGGTCACTGTTAGTGTATGTAGGTCAGGCCGGTCACTGTGAGTGTATGTAGGTCAGGCCGGTCACTGTGAGTGTATGTAGGTCAGGCAGGTCACTGTTAGTGTATGTAGGTCAGGCTGGTCAGTGTATGTAGGTCAGGCAGGTCACTGGTCACTGTTAGTGTGTGTAGGTCAGGCTGGTCACTGTTAGCGTGTGTAGGTCAGGCTGGTCACTGTTAGTGTGTGTAGGTCAGGCTGGTCACTGTTAGTGTGTGTAGGTCAGCCTGGTCACTGTTAGTGTATGTAGGTCAGGCTGGTCAGTGTATGTAGGTCAGGCAGGTCACTGGTCACTGTTAGTGTATGTAGGTCAGGCCGGTCACTGTGAGTGTATGTAGGTCAGGCCGGTCACTGTGAGTGTATGTAGGTCAGGCAGGTCACTGTTAGTGTATGTAGGTCAGGCTGGTCAGTGTATGTAGGTCAGGCAGGTCACTGGTTACTGTTAGTGTGTGTAGGTCAGGCTGGTCACTGTTAGTGTATGTAGGTCAGGCAGGTCAGGCTGGTCAGTGTATGTAGGTCAGGCAGGTCACTGTTAGTGTATGTAGGTCAGGCTGGTCAGTGTATGTAGGTCAGGCAGGTCACTGGTCACTGTTAGTGTGTGTAGGTCAGGCTGGTCACTGTTAGTGTGTGTAAGTCAGGCTGGTCACTGTTAGTGTGTGTAGGTCAGGCTGGTCACTGTTAGTGTGTGTAGGTCAGGCTGGTCACTGTTAGTGTGTGTAGGTCAGCCTGGTCAGTGTATGTAGGTCAGTGTATAATATAGGTTATGTAGGTCAGTGTATAATATAGCTCAGTGTATGTACGTCAGTGTAATGCTGTAACCCCACCATCCCGCCCAAAACACCGCGACACCCCCCCCGGTTGTTGGACTTCGGGCTGAAGCCCCTGGTCTTTTTGCCACCTAGCAACGCCCCTGCTCTGGGGTAACAAGGTTAGAAAAGGCTGCTCTGATATATTATGGCTGTGAGGAACACAATTCAGCAGAATCTCATTGTGCATTGCAAGCTGTAGACATGAACAGCTCATATGTAGCCCAGTCTGCCAATCTTTTTATTCCTAGGCCCTTGCTGGGATAGATACATTTCATTCTCCGCTGTCCTGATAGCCTTATATTTTCATACTTGGACACCATACCCCCTGAGCCTATCAAGTTCCCATCACATTGTCTGTGTATGATATCGGTGTGGTCAAGTGGTTTACGGTTCATTATAAAGCAGTGACAGACAAGTTAAACAATCTGATACAATCAAGTGATTTCAGAAGGAAAAGTTCCCTCATTTGTATATCCTTGTATCTCGTCAGAGAGCCCGGGACGTGGACTGGTTCTGCTTCCCAGCTGTACAAATCTGCCCAAAACTATTCAAACAGTTTGTTTCTTGAGGTCTCCCAGTATAAATACGGCACCATTTACCCGGCGTGTTTACACCACGACGTTTTCTATATTCATTATCTGATTCCGTTTTATTCTTCATCCTCACACATACCAAATTCCTAACTAATGTTTAACTTCTCATTACATGTACTGGAACATATATCTCCATCCTGTGTCCATAATACTTGAGTTCAGTATTGGGGTTCTTGTCCTGATGGAACATACATTTCCATTCTGTGTCCATGATACTTGAGTTCAGTATTGGGGTTCTTTTCCTGTTTGGAACATTGAACTTTTTTGTACAGAATTCCCAGAGCATAGCTTTATCCCCATTCCAGTCAAGATTGTAAATGTGAGGATCACTCTAGTGAAAAATATTATTTTCTGATAACTGCACATGGCTAGTACATGTGTAGCACCCTCTACCAATAGGTAGGTGCTAGTGTTAGGATTTTTGTTTAAATAGGATGTCAGCACAGGTAAATTTAGGCAGGCCTATGCTGCAAGCTAGGCCTGTCTGTTTTGATCTGGGGGCTGGGAGTGGTTAGTGTAGTAGTGGGTGTGACCACCTGTGCTCTGGCTCTGAGGCACCTCCCCTGCTTCCAGGGAGAATGTTCTGGAAGAGGGGCAGGGCCTGGAACTGGAGTGGCAGGCAGCTCATGTGGGAGCGAGCCCTGACCAATCCCCAACTGGTATTGGCAGGGGGTGGGCCTCCTATATAAGCTGAGGTAACATGCCACTGGAGGGAGTTGTCGGCTGGGTGAAGTGGAGAATGGAATACTAGACAGCAGCAGGAAGGCACCCCCCTGAAAAAAAGTATTTGATCCCCTGCTGATTTTGTACATTTGCCCACTGACAAAGAAACAATCAGTCTATAATTTTTAATGGTAGGTTTATACAGAATAACAACAAAAATATCCAGAAAAACGCATTTCAAAAAAAGTTGTTATAAATTTTGTTTTGCATTTAATGAGTGAGTGAAGTATTTGATCCCCTATCAATCAGCAAGATTTCTGACTTCCAGGTGTCTTCCATACAGGTAACGAGCTGAGATTAGGAGCAATCTGTCCACAGAAGCAATCAATCAATCAGATTCTAATCTCTCCACCATGGCCAAGACCAAAGAGCTGTCCAAGAATGTCAGGGACCAGATTGTAGACCTACACAAGGCTGGAATGGGCTACAAGACCATCGCCAAGCAGCTTGGTGAGAGGGTGACAACAGTTGGTGCGATTATTCACAAGTGGAAGAAACACAATAACTGTCAATCTCCCTCGGTCTGGGGCTCCATGTAAGCTCATGAGAGTTTCAATGATCATGAGAAAGGTGAGGAATCAGCCCAGAACTACACGGAAGAATCTTGTCAAAGATCTCAAGCCAGTCATGGTGGATGGAGATAGTGTTCTTGGGGTCATAGGCAGCATTCCTCTTCCTCCAAACACGGAGAGTTGAGTTGATGCCAAAGTGCTCGATCTGAACACAGCACTTTCACCCAGTTCTCCTCTGAATCATTCAGATGTTTATTAGCAAACTTCAGATGGGCCTGTACATGTGCTTTCTTGAGCAGGGGGACCTTGCGGATGCCGTGAAGGACTGAAATCCTGCAGCGCCGGCAAGGTCACCTTGCTCAAGAAAGTACATGTACAGGCCCGTCTGAAGTTTGCTACTGAACATCTGAATGATTCAGAGGAGAACTGGGTGAAAGTGTTGTGGTCAGATGAGACCAAAATCGAGCTCTTTGGCATCAACTTACCTCGCTGTGTTTGAAGGAGGTGGAATGCTGCCTATAACCCCAAGAACACCATCCCCACCATCAAACATGGAGGTGGAAACATTATGCTTTGGTGTTTTTCTGCTAAGGGGACAGGACAACTTCACTGCATCAAAGAGACGATGGACGAGCCATGTACCGTCAAATCTTGGGTGAGAACCTCCTGCCCTCAGCCAGGGCATTAAAAATGGGTCATGGATGGGTATTCCAGCATGACAATGACCCAAAACACACGGTCAAGGCAACAAAGGAGTGGCTTCAAAAAGAGGCACATTAAAGTCGTGGAGTGGCCTAGCCAGTCTCTAGACCTTAATCCCATGGAAAATATGTGGAGGGAGCTGAGGGTTCGAGTTAACAAACATCAGCCTCAAAACCTTAATGACTTGGAGAGGATCTGCACAGAGGAGTGAGACAAAATCCCTCCTAAGATGTGTGCAAACCTGGTGGCCAACTACAAGAAACAAAAATTGCCTGGAAAAATAACATCACATAGGGCATGGCTTCTTCATACAGACAGTATCACACTATGGTCCTCTTTCTGTTTTATGCTTATACACCTGTGTGAGGCTGTGATGTGGGATTTACCAGGACCGGCAGTACTCTTGTGGATTTCATTGGGATTTGTACTGCGCTGTTGGCTTTTCCATTAGGTTGGAAGCCAACACCTTCTGGTAAGCTGCCATCCTTCTTTGCCATTTGGGAGGTGTTCCACACGGAGGATTTGGGGAAGCTGGTTTCTCTCACTATGTGCACCCCTTGTTTTTTCCGTTTTCCACCCTTCATGTGCTGGATCTTATTGGGACACTGGATTTCATCTCCATAGCTCCCCTTTTTTTCATTGACAATTCCATGACTGTTTGGAGACTTTTTATTGATGAACTTTTTATGGATGAAATTTTTATGATTGTCACATTTACAGTGCCTTGCAAAAGTATTTAACCCCCTTGGCTTTTTACCTATTTTGTTACATTACAGCCTTTAGTTCAACGTTCTTTTAATCTGAATTATATGTGATGGATCACAATAGTCAAAGTTGGTGAAGTAAAATTAGAATAATATATACATAAAACTATTTTTCAGAAATAAAAAACTGATAATTGG